>NC_081345.1:76422633-76444253 GCF_029784015.1 Lycium ferocissimum
AAGGTGCGGATTTTATACGACCGATGTGGGGTATGTTTGCCCATTTCCCGAGAGTTGTTGTCGACTCGTTTGATCCCCGCCCTTATGGAACTTCTTACCACTTATTTATCACTTCATTACCATTCTAAGAGACGTTATAACTCTTTCTTAGGGCATCACTCATACACCATTAGTTCAACACTGATAATTCTTATCTGTTACTCAACATATGACTCGCTTCCCTTAACAACTTTCTCTCCTTAGCTCGAATGTCTTTGGAAATCTTAGTTAGGATCATAAAATACTATTTCTTACTTGTCCAAACCTCGTATACATCATACCCCCTCCCTCGTCTATTCACCGTACGTTAACGGGAAATTTTCGAGTGTAGCAACTTCGGTGTTATTTTTGATCATCCCTTTTTGTACTAGTCGACCTTATACATATACACCATATCACCTCATTTTTAAACGATGTTCTCATATAACCATAACCTTTGAGTGTTAACCACCTTGATAGTCACCTGGCGACCTTAGCGATACTTCAACTCCTCTATTCCATATGATGCCAGAGTTCTTTTCATCGCATGGTTTAACTTATTTTCCTTTTTGCTAGTTGAGTTCTTGTATCCCATCAAATGCTCGTACACCTCAGATTCGCTATAAGTGCCTCCTTTATTGTCTTTCCACTTTTACATCTTATGACTAGTAATTCCCTGGGTAAAGGGGACAACGGAATTCATTAAGTCCCTTCATGGCATATCCGATTATACCTCGCTCCTCTAACTTTATTCCTCACGACTATCTCCTTAAATACCTCCCACGGGTCGGGAGATCCCTTAGTATCGTTGTAGGACCTGATTAATTCACATTCCTATTCGTGGTTACTTTCCTTTAATCCCACTTGTCAAAATCTATTTTCTGGCTCCGTACATTCATCTTTTTTTCTTTGCTAGCATACTCTATTCTTTTCGCATGCCTACTTAGACTTTCATCTCAACCGTCATCTCTCTCCCTTCTCTCCTTCCTTAACTCTCTCTCTCTCTCTCTCTCTCTCCTTTTCCTCCTCCTTCTTTCTTGAAGCATCGGCCTCTCTCGTTGGCCCTCGTTACTTACACTTCTCCCTTTTTTTCAAGGCATTCCAATCTCTTTTTAACTTTTGTATGCTCATTTTACCTCGTTTTTCCCCAAGATTGTTGCATTAGAATTATCCCCTCTAGCTCTCAATGAAATAACGTCAACTTACTCTCGTAGCATTTGTCACTTGAACTTCGTTACCTTTCGATTAGTACCTTTTTGTATATCACAACGTAGCTGTCGGGTACACATGTTGATTGGCGTAACTACATATGGTATATCGTATATATACATACTTGCTTTTCCGCACAACACCTTGCTAATATACTTTATGAGATAAAAATACTTGTCGACATACGGCTGCGTTCAAGCATTAACGTACATCGTCCGCTTAACCCTTCTTACCCCTTGTACTCGTAACTCATTAATATACTTATGTTCAAGGGTCGTACTTAAACATATACTTATCCCCAATTTACTCATACCGACATCTCATTAATAAAACACTTTGAAAGGTTTAATTAACTCAAGTTTTCGCCCCAATCACCACAATATAAGGAGTAACATATAACAACGTAGAACCCGAATCAAGCAATGAATACACATCATAAGAAAATACTGACGATATACCTGTAACAACATCGGGTGAAGACTCCAAGTCCTGTCGGCCGGTCAATGCGTAAATACGGTTCTGAGGACTACTCAAGCTGGGCGCTCCCCTTCTACCTCCACCACGACCTCGATGTCCGTGTATCGTCCGTGAGGCTCACCCGTAGACAACGATCCGGCTGCCGATCCGGTAGGCTGCACCATCCTTCGGCGGCCTAGAAATGGACATGTTACACCTTCGAAAATTTCCCTTGGCGTACAAGCGAGTAGACTCACGAAGGGCATGATGAATACGAGGGTTAGATAAGCAAGGAAGAGAAATTGGTAGTCCTAATTAAGATTTCCAAAGACATCCGAGTAAAGTGAGAAAGTTGTTAAGGGAATCGATGTTACAAGTTAGCGCGTTGGACGAAAACTACGAGTATCGGGTTAGTGATACCCTAAGGATGTTATGAAGGAGAGTTATAGTGATCCCTAGATTGTTAATGAAGTGATAAACAAGTGTTAAGAAGGTCCCATAAGGATTGGAGATCAAACGAAACGACGGAACAACATTGGCGAAAGCAAAGGATTTCCACGGCCACTTCCACGGCCCATATAATATTCCACGGACCATGGAATGGTTCGTGGAATGGGCAGCAGAGGAGAGGTCTGGCTGGTTGTGAACCACGACCGAGTTCCACGACCAACACGTGTTCCACGGACCGTGGAACGAGTCCGTGAAGTCCCGACGGCTGAAATGTTCTAAGTTTATATAAGTGATGCCCACTTCATTTTATTCATTTCCATACCACGACTTCCACCCTCTCCACACCTCTAGACCTTCCAAGTATCTCACCCACAAGAAAACCATAGAAATCAAAGATCAACAACAAGAAATCAAGTGAATCAAGTGAAGGAAACCTCATGGAAATCATCTAAATCAAGAGAATCCAAGGGAGGTGAAACTAGGGTTTTGTGCAAAAGGGTGTATTATCATCTAAGGCTTGTTCCTCCATCATCCAAGGTATGTTTTATAGTATTTTCATAATGTTAAGAGTATTATAAAGTTGAAACACTTGGATTACAAAAGAATACATGAAATGGGTTAGATATGGAAGAATAATGTCATCTTGAATTGGTAGTTGAAATGAATCACGAAAATGGATATGTAGAGATTATAAATGCGTTATAAATGATATCTAGAGCATGAAATGAGCATTGGACATGAAAGAATGTGGTAATGGGCTTAGTCATGATTTTGAAGAATTAGAGTAGAATTGGGAAATGTGAATGACATAAATGAGTGACGATTGTTGAGTATGGTATTATGATTGTTGTTGTAGATGGTTGAGGGTTGATATGGAATATGGCGGAAAGTAGTATAAACAAAGGAAACGCTCCCGATTTTCTTTAGCCTTAAGAAGTACGTTCTTGTAATTGATATAGCTAATGTTGATACGAATTCCATTGAAGGTAAACGAGAGCATTAAAGGAGAACGAGCAAGCGAAAGAATAAGCTGAACGACAAAGGTATGTAAAGCTTAGCCCTTTCTTTTCAAGGCATGACTTCTATGGCATGAAATCCCTCCGTACTACGAACGTCCCATCTCCAAGAAAGTCAAGAGTCCTCACTCATGAATAGCTATACGAAACAAGAGATATGAGTTGAATGCGAAAATGATGATAGTAAGCTAAGAGCCTTTATGATGAATTATGATAAGCATACTATGATGAGCATATTATTGATTATTATACCGCACCTATATGGTCGGGCAGTTATTACAGTTATGCATATATGATAGTGATGTTATGTTACGATAGAACCGTGATATGCTTATAAGACAATTCATAATCATAAATCTACAAGATGTACGATGTTGATGTATATGGTATGTATGCACAAATATATGTATTATGACGATATGATGATGCATGTACGATATGAGACATATGTGACGTGGTCGAGCCCTCGTGGCCGAATACGATATGCTGTCGAACCTATGAGGCCGAATACGGATAATGATCAAATGTGTATAAATAGATGCGACCGTATGATAAGTATATGTATGTGTATGATGAATGCAAGATGATGACTAGAAACGTTAAGGTCATGATACCCCCATGTGATGTATATGTATTCATGTATGTATCGAGCCCAGAAGGGCCGAGTACGTGTACCATTAAGCCTATCGAGCCCATGAGGGCCGAGTACGGATACGGTTAAGCCCATCGAGCCCAAGAGGGCCGAGTACGAATGCCATCAAGCCTATCGAGCCCAAGAGGGCCGAGTACGTATGCCAATGGTCCCATCGAGCCCAAGAGGGCCGAGTACGTATACCAGCAATGCCATCGAGCCGAGAGGGCCGAGTACGTATGCTAGCGATCCTATCGAGCCCAAAGGGGGGGCCGAGTACAAATGATGTCAACCTATATGAATACGACTATGCTATACGCATGATGCTTATATGAGCACGATTATGCTTCACGTATGATAACTATATGAATATGATTGTGTTACCTGTATGATTATACCTTATGCATCACATCCATGTGAGTACGAATGAGATAAGTATATGATATTTTACGAGTACGCTTATGTTATGTATATGACGTTGATTAGAGTACGGATATGTTAATACCATGTAAGTGCCGAGTAAGGGCCATGCATATGCAAAGTACGTGATACGAGCATGAGTATGACAAGAGAATAGATACGAAAGGTGAGTAAGTAAAAGATATGAATGTATATATATACGAGCATAAAATAGAATATGGAACGTCCCTACGGAAATGTCACGCCCCAATGAGGGACGAGAATGTCAATGTCTCCCAACTTATGATATTTCATTTATTGCACACATAATTTTTTTTTTTTTTTTTTTTCAAAACTCAATACTAAATAATCATGAAATACATAATAAAGCTTTCTAGTTGACAGAAAGATGGTGCGATTATACAAACTTTAGTACATAATACAAATTGACAAATCGGCTGATGGATTCGGGCGGAGGTGCACACCATATCCCATGATTTTGTGTACATGTATCTTGGGCATCCGGGGTCACAACGTACATACTCGGACTCGGCGAGGCTCGTAGATACGTATGTGGGTAGTATGGTCCCATAGTCATTATGTAAATGAAAGCTTCATATTATTATTATTTTTATAGCCTGGGCCTACGTATATAAGTAGCGGTTCTATATGAAAGTCGCCGAATGATTATAAACGATAAGAGAAATGAAAATGTGGAGTATGTAGAAGGAGGGGTGCTCGGGTCGCTGGGTAGTCGTAACAAAATCGGGTAAGACACTTACCCATAATGTGGCTGACCACGGAATGCAACCAACGATTCATAATCGAAGGTATATCGTGGCTTACCACATTGATTATCGTGATAAGGGAGCTTGGTATGCGATCGGATTCACCTCCAGTCCGACAACCCGAAAATCTAGAGCTCCGACCTTGTCGGGATGATCAAACACTCTTACGAATCGTAAGGCGCACTAGCCAATCAAAAGCCCATACACAAAAGTTTTACGTCGAGACTTCATCATAATCGTTGCGCACCTCGCAACTGTAGGTCTATAACCGCGAGAACCCCTATCGAATCATAAGTACGGTTTGCGTTTAACGAACTGTTTTCGTAACGGAATCGGGCCTCGAATACGAGAGATATCCATTCCTTCTGGAGTGAGGCCATAAGCATTCACTTAATCCAATCTGGCCCAATATTTCATCAAAATACCGGGGGCGGACAGATACACGATCTCATATCCCACCATTATTGGGGCATACCTTGCCAAGGAATTAAAGTCGAAGGCGGACATCGAACACTCGGCTTCCTTTGTCGGGATTCAAACGTATCGTCGACTTTGGCTCGCGAACCTCGGAGGCGGACGTACCGTCGGAGAAAAGGGTCCACAAACACTTGCCATACGGGGGCGGACATTGACTCCTTTAGATGACATCCGAGCATACGCGTGTCATAGCACATCCGTAATCTATAAAGTCAATTCCGGCCGACTTAGTATCACACATAGTACCACGTCGTACCGTTCCCGACATCTCTCTATTAAGATCTGTCCTCATCCGATTCGACCCAAAGTAACTCATAATATCACACACGTAAAATCATTTCTTATTACTGCGGGAACTTAACACCATGTCCCGTAATTTGCCAACGGGCCGGAGCGGTAACAAGCTAAGTTCACAAAAGAATCATCATTTTATCTCTTTCGGAGGCATCGGATCAGAGGGGTACTTACGTGGGCTGGGCCAAAATACTTTCTTGCTCCTTTGAAATGGGTAAGGTAGGAAAGGTCCAAGATGGGGGCATCGTCATGAAACTCACCGTCTTCACATCCGGCGGTGGCCTACGAAGTTCTCCTTTCGGCCACCGTCTTTACCCTAGGATCGCCGTAGCTTTCCTTTTCAAACTATGTCATAACACAAAGTTAGAAAAAGGGGAAAACCTGATAACATGGCTCTATCGCACGATCTATGATGAGAAAGAAGGTCAATTATTCCTAAATGCCAAACAAACTAGCCTCGTTTATAAGTGTGGCGCACTTCACACCCATAACCAGGACTCTACTGGACACGGCTCGTAGAAAATCCCTAGGACGAACTGCTCTGATACCACGTTTGTCACGACCCAGCTAGAGGGCCATGACGGGTACCCGGTTCTAGCCTACCGAGCACCTCTAGTCTAGCATTCCATCAACAGTTGTCGGTGGACCACACGCACATAGTACAGTCATTTACAACTAAGCCTGTATGCATGAGCTAACAAAGCTACCAAAATATTATACACAATAGGAACTGATACAGTTAAGGAACATCCTGCCACATACATCTATCTACGAGCCTCTAAATAGAATACATGAATACAGAAGGACAGGACAGGACTCTGCCACGCTCAAGTGTGCATACAAAAGTGTGGTACCAACAAATGCAGCTCCGAATAACTGGAGCGCCTCGGAGATTCTGCTGATGGAGCTCCTAAAGATATGATCCGTCTTCCTGCTCTCCTGCGGGCATGAACGCAGCGTCCACAAGAAAGGATGTCAGTACGAACATGGAAAATAATATAATGAATGTATGAAGACAAAGTAATATAAAAGAGATCAAAAGCGTGCCTCTCGAATGCCCTTTAAGGCGAATTTCATGCATACTTAGCTTTTAAAGAAAACCTTTTCCATATATATCCATATATAATATCTTGTCCGGCCGTTAAGGCGCGGTAATATATATAGCATCTTGCCCGGCCACATAGGCGCGGTGTTATCTTGCCCGGCCATATAGGTGCGGTGTTATCTTGCCCGGCCATATAGGCGTGGTGTTATATTGCCTGGCCATATAGGCGCGGTGTTATCTTGCTCGGCGATATAGGCTCGGTGTTATCTTGCCCGGCCATATAGGCGCGGTATCATCTTACCTATTTCGACCGATCATTGGGTTGCGATGCATACATACACACACACACACACATAAAAATACATAAATGAAATCAACATCATCATTAGCATTACCATTGTCACTATATCATTCCTTGAAGAGCCAACCATCGTAAGATGAACCCGATAATGTCATGGAAGTCTCGGGAATCATGAACTTAGAGAGCGTTAAAAATAGAATCATTATCTTCGCTATATCTCACCTCGAAGGAATGAGAAACATGAGGTGGGACCATCAACAATAAGTAAGATCAAGGGATTCATGGAATAGCTCAATAATCTCATAATGCCCTCAGATCATAGCTTCGGAATTTCTAGAATTAAAATCATCATCATCATGTTCATCATAGAAAATATCTCATCCTTAGCATCATAAAAAGCTTTTAAGAATCATGAACTTCTAACTTTTGGAAGTAAGAAGGTTATGAAAAATATGTATGGAATCATAACATAGGAATCATGCCTTTTGAAAGAAAGGGACTAACCTTAACATACCTTTTTGGTCGCCTTAACTTTAACTGCTCAACGCTTGTCCTCCCAGGCTCGTAAATATATATTCAAGAAAATTTATACTATTTTTAGACTCACCTTTATACGCTTTTCTTAGTCCTTTAAATAAATCTTTTGCTAGAATCTGCCGAAATTTCCATAAAGATCTCCATTTTTATATGCCTAGCCCAAAATAGTAATTCAGCAACCAACAACAACAACATCAATACCAACATTAATCATAATATTCTCAACACCAAAACACTACATAAACATCCCATATGGGGTTTATCCCATATTTCCACCAACAAAACTATTATACGGCTATTTGATATTTATCTCCGTAAATAAACCAAAATTAACATTAATAATAGGAGATTCATACCTTGCTCCTGATATTATCACTATATCTTCACTTTTTTCACCTTAAACTTGAACCACACGCGTCGCTATATGATTCTATACTCGCAACTATACGTTGCCTGAACTGGAATTCGGGAATTATAGCTGATTTAGGCTTGAAATTTGGGTTTGAGAGTTGGGGAAATTTCCCTCGAGATTTTGGAGTTGTTTGGAAGAAATTTTAGCTAAAAAAAGAGGGGGCAAGCCCCTTTTTATATTGGTTCAAATCCGGGTCGGGTCACTGTAGCAGTACTGTAGCAGGTCGGTTACTCTACCACGCGTTTCTGCTCTGTCAGCTAAAATTGTAACGTCCATAATTCCCTACTCCGATATTGTATCGATGAGCGGTTTGTTGCGTTGGGGACTATACTCGACGAAATTCATTTTAGGCTTTTGAAACACCTTAAAACTCTTAATATACTAGGAGATATACACCTCCAAAGTTGACCCAAAATTCTGTCAACTTTTTCAAAATTTTCGACAAATTTATTTTTTTCGATTTGCTTGGTCCCGAAGTTTCCCATAGCTTATTATATGAACGTAAACCATCATGACCATAGGATTTGTTCGTATAATATCATATATCCTTGAAGGGAACTCCAGTACCCATACATAGAATGTCCAACACTTATAAATTTCTACGTACGAAACTACGGGGTGTAACATTTACTTTCTCTTGTTTAAACACTAGAATTGGGTGAAATTTTTGAATTTTATGTGAAATATTTGTTTTTGGTTGTTGTGTAAGTGAGATGAGAGTGTTGGGAGTTTATTGTTGATTGTTGACAAAGTTGGGGCAAGAAATAAGTGCTAAACCACCATGAAAACAGGTGAAAATTTTCACACCCCCAAACTGTTCGACAATATTCCTCTGAGAATGCTGAAACGCTGTTTAGCGCGATCGCGCAGGTAACTAGTGCAAACGCATAGAATAAACAAAAAAAATGACACGAACACGTCCCTATTGAGCGCGAACGCACAGAGTAAAATTGTGCAGTGCAAAAACAGAATGTTCGCACAAAGTTGCCCAAAACTTTTGTGACCTAGTTCTTTGACCTAACTGCCTCATTATAAATTTTTGTACATATCCATACTTATTTTTGAACTGTGTGTTTATTTTGTAAGTACTTAAGCTTGAAAAATAGCTACAACATCCAATGTTGCCCAAGTGCCACAGATTGAATACTACCATACCATCACCTTTCAAAGAAGCAAAATGTTCTAAGCTCTATGATAGACTGCTCGGAAAGAGCTTCGTCGAAGAAAGGGGCATCGTAACGAAAATTTTTGAAGAAAAGATGCCCCAGTTCTATGAAAGGCTGGTAACAAGCGGATGGATACGCTTTGCACATGAACCAATCAAGGAAAATTATACCCTTGTACGGGAATTCTATGCAAATGCTGCAGAGGCTGACATTACAGATTGGGTGTTTGTCAAAGTGAGAGGCGTGGATGTCCTGTGCAATGCTTTTTGAATCAATGCCTACTACGATCTGTAGAATGGTGATAACAGTGAGATGGCACAGAGGTACGAACAAATGCAGCAACAATGGTTTGTGACCCACCTTCACGGCGGGGAACAACCAAAGTGGTTGACTACCAGGCAAAGAAAGATTGACTCCACAGAGTTCACTGCTGAGGCCAAAACTTGGCTAGATATTTTGACATCCAGGGTGTTGCCTTCTAAACATGATTCAGAGGTACCCCTTGAAAGGGCTAAACTAATTTGTGTTGTGATAGAAGGGTTGCTCGTGGATGTGAAGAGGCTTATTATGCAAGAAATATGGGAGGTGGTGCTTGAAAGGACTAAGAGTTTATTCTTCCCGTCGTTGATCACCTATTTGTGCTCTTGTGATAGGGTGCCCACGAGGCCAGGTGACAAAGAAAAGGGGCTCGCTGGATCGATTCATCAAGTGAAGAAAAGAGGGCTCAGTAATGTGCAGAAGAAAAGGAAGATTGACGTAGCAGCCCCGTCATTTGGGCAGTTCACCTCTACTGCATCAGATTTGACTTCCACCCCTTCCACTGATGGGGCGCCTGCTCCTACTCCAGCTATACCACCCTTTCCGCCACTGCAAGAGGCCGCCAGGCCTTTTCAGTATATCTCCACCCAGGTCCATGGGGTGGACACTCGGATTCAGCAGCTAGTGGCTAGTCTCCCTTCAGGCCCATCTGGAGAGGGCTCATCTACAGCTCCTTCTGGATCTGGTGGTCTGACATTAACAAGTGTAGTGGAGGATCTAAAGCATATAAAGGAAAAATAGGGTAAGATGGAGAGGCGGCAGAAAAAGGCAAGAGAGTATGCCAAAAAACAGAGCAAGTTTTTTTAACAAGATGATGAGTATTCTAAGGGGTGTATGCGGAGAAAAAAATGAGGAGGATAATGAGGAAGATTTGGTCTTGCCAGAGCCTAGTAGCTCCAGCTCCGAGGGTGAGCAGAGATGACTCCAACACTCAGTTCTAGCAGTTATGCCTAAAAACTTTTGTATGCTTATGTGATGCAGTGGGGACACTGCAAATTTTTTAGTTGGGGGTGGGATATATGGTATTGTTATATTGTAAATATGTGTTTAGGAACCCAATCGGCTTTTCTTTGCCAGAGTTCTTTTCCTGAGGGGTTTATTTGGTTGTTGAAACTGGAATGTTTAGGATGTTGCTTAGGTTGAGTATAGTAGTTTTGACTTATTTGGTATTGTTCTATAACTATGGCATGTTGTTTTTGGGTTGATGGAAATTTTGGACTCCTCAAAATTTTGAAAAATGCATATTTAGAAACAGCTATTGATTGATATGAGTTGAATCTTTGTATGACATTATTATTGGGGTATTGTGTGCAATGAATGAATACCTAGGAGGTCACAATTGTATATGATCATCCTTATGCCAATGTATGTGTGAGCTGTTAGTCTTCTCTATTTATGTATGTATAATCTAGAACTTGCCCGGTTAGTCATGTTTGAATCCGACAGTTGGTTTGGTTGTGAGATGATCTCAGGCTTTCTTTGAGTAAATAGTCACTTTGCATAAATAAACCCGACCATATAATTGTAAATATCCCTAGTTTTCCCTTTTCAAGCCTTTTGACCTTTTTCTTGACTAGCCAATAATGAAACCTTACCCTTTGTGAAAACAATCCATCTTCACACCCGTTCCCTCCTTGATGCTACTAGATAGAAGAGGCAAAATGCCTAAGTTGGGGTGAAATAGATGTCAGAAGCATAAGTTAGGGGTGGTGGAGTTTGCTAGTTGGGATTCAATGTGGTGGTTGAAATAAGAAAAAAAAAAAGAGAAAAATCAGAAAATGGTAACACAAAAAGAATTGTCAGTTGTTTAGGAATAAACCCACATTGAAGTTGGAAACTTGAAGGAGAATAAAAGAGGGATTAAATAAAAGGCAAATTAAGGTGAAGTGATGTAGCGATCTAGGAGGGTGAGTCACTAATACCCAAAAAGTATCCTACCCGTCCCTAAGCCTACATTACAAGCCAAAACAAGTCCTAATGTGATCGCAAACGAACGAACCTAGGATGAAAATAGAGAAAATAAGGGCAAGCTTATGGTATTTGCATGTGTAGATATGAACTTCTTTGTGAGTGTGAGTGTTCTTCTCTTCTCTTTGATCTTCATCCCATTATTGTTGTATCTATGTGTGTTGGGACATTCTTTGGTCTATATGAGGGCATAAGTATGAGAATTGATCAAAATGATGTGACCGCCGAAAGTAGCGTTTGTGTGCACCATAATATGTCCGATAATGTAATGCCATGCATTGAAGCATCTCTGTTAGTCGTAGTACTCTTGAGTTGTGCATATGGTTTGAAAATAGAAAATGGGGAGGTCCTTGGAAGAAAAATATGCATGCCTGTAGTTCGGAGTCAAAACCATTGTAGACATCATTACTCTGTGATATCTGAGTTTAGTTGAGTCATTGTGTTGTGTGACTTGCTTGAGGACAAGCAAAGACTTTAAGTTGGGGGTGTTGACGTGCCGCGTATTTACGTCACATTTAATTCTTTCAATGGCGGTTTTTACTTGTGTTCCAAGTGAGTTTGTGTTATTTTTACGTGTTTTTATTATGTTTCAGGTAATATGAGGTCCCTAGAGCCTAAGTGTGGAAAACAAGCGAAAAAGAGTTGATCGCTGGAAAAACTGGAGATTCTGGAAATTTTGTCTGAAATTTAGCCTGCATACCTATGCGAACGTGACGCGTTCGCGCCCACGCACGTCAGTATTTTACACGTTCGCACGAGTGTGTCACACGATCGCGCTGAAGAAGAGAAGTGGTGCTGACGTCATCCACGCGATCGCGCTTCCATGTGGCGCGTTCGTGCTGAAGGTCTTCAGGCCCAGTCCGAGCAAAACTTGGATTTTGACGATTTTTTCTATTCCAGTTCATTTATAAGCCAATTGGGAGCATTGTAAAATTATCTTTGGTAGAAAACACAAGTTTGGAGGCTAGGGTTCCTACGTATATTTTCTTTCTTTTATTTCAACCTTATTTATGAGAATTTCTTGGTGACAATTGATATTGAAACTCTTGTTGTGCTTATTTATTGATCGACATTATTTTTAATCAAGTAAGTTATTGTTATTTTAATTATTCTGGTTCTCCAATGTTTCTCAAGGGAGTAGCTAACCCTAGGACTCGCCTTTTTACATTGTTTGAAACTCGGAAGAGGAAGAACGGGGTTGGAATAGAATAATTAACATGAATTTGGGGCGTAACCCCCATCTAATTGAAATTGACCTAGGAATAGGCAATACCTCTTGTAGCCATAGTTGCGTGTTCTTAATGCTCCTAATTGCTTTAGGGATATTCAATTAGGTAGTCTAGTTAATCTTCGGGAGAAGTTAATTTAGAGTAAATATCCAAGGCTAATTAATATAATATTACCATTATCTGTAATTCGTGAAATATATTGGATCGTTACTTGAGAAGTAGTTTCCTTTATTCCATTCTTGTGGCCATTGATCAATTTACTTGCTTTCTAGATTAGATTTTATATTTTCGTATTTTATCAAAACTATATCTAAAAATCACCATTGATGTGTTCGGCCTCGCTGTTGTTGGTGATAATTCTTAATCTGCTTAAGCGCCTATATATTGTTCTCTGTGGGATTCGACCCCAACCTTGTTGGGTTACTATATTTGACGACGTCCGCGTTATGCCATAAAAGGTGAAATTTGAGTGTATCATCTATCGCATGATCTAGGATAGAAAGAATGACAACATCCTAAATGCCTTGCAGGCTCCTGTTATTTGTGTGGTGCACAACGTACCCATAAGCAAGACTCTACTGGACACGGTCTGTAGAAAACCCTAGGACAGAACTGCTCTGGTATCACTTCTGTCATGACCTAACCGATGAGTCATGACGAGTGCCTGAGTTCTACTTGTCAGACACTCCCATACTTATACCTAAATCTTACTGAATAAAAGGGTTGCCCATATGTGACTCATAACTGAATTGTACTAACTTCTGTATGAAAAGCACAATGAACTATGCATCAAGGGCTCATAAGCATATATATACATACTGGAAACAACAGTACAAGCCGGCCAGGCCGCTGTATATGTTGTACAACAAAATAGAAGCCGTCAAGGCTACATGATATCCCCAACTACATACAATTGTCTATAGACCTCTAATGGAGTACAAACTATAGAAAAGACGGGACAGGGCCCCGCCATACCCATATATACATATCAAACTAGCATACCAAAATAGACTGCAGCTTCAAACCAAGTGGAGCGCACTAACTACTGCTGGATGGAAGTCCTTCTGAACTGGACCGCCTGTCTATCTACCTGAACCTACGGGCATGAACACAGCCGCTCGAGCAATAGGGGAGTCAGTACGAATAATGTACCGAGTACGTAAGGCATAAGAACAACATGTACATAAGAATCATGGAAGGAATTTATAACATAAAAGCTAATCCAAGTATCTGAAAGTGTCTGTGTACTTTGTATAACTGAAAGTGCCGCTGAGGTCTTATGATATACATGCGTTCTTTCAAAATCATATACATATATCATGGTATAGCTGCTAGTGCTGTGGAACGTACAATCCGATCCATGTATGATGTCATCCCGCGTCCGAGGTAATCTCATACCGTACCCACTGCAGTGGTGTACACATCTACGTGCCTACCCGGCCGACTATAGCGCGGTACGGTGTGAGAAAACAGCTGTACATATATATAAATGCATGAAAGACTCGTAAAAGAATACTCTGAACTTCTCGGGGTACCATATGATCTCCAAATGGCATAAGAAACTATTGTATCAATAGAATAGATCTCTGGAGGCTATAGATATGAAATATATGAAATCAAGGATACGATGATTCTTATACTATCTAGGAATAGAGTCTTTGGAACTCGCTTGTGTGCTTCTTTTGTTCGTATCATAAGGATCATGCTAAAATGAAAGAAGAGGATAGCCTTAACATACCTTTGTTGCTAATGACTCAACAGATACTCTCCGTAGAACTTCAACCTACATCAAGGTATTAGAACTATGGTTAATACCATGGAAGAACTCAAAAACACATTTCTAAGCTAGTAGTTCTCTTACGAAAAATTGGGAAGCACTTCCCCTACATTTCCTCACTTCCCCGAATTCAAAACAGCACCAGACAACAATATTAACAAAATCAACAACCAATCCTATCCATTCAGCTCCTCAACAATGTAAGAACTATTCAAACAATAGTATAACTGTCACACCCTAATTTCCGATAGGGTATGATGGGCACCCGGCCCTTACCTAGGGCCGAGCGAACCCGCTGACTATCGTAATACTCATAACCATACTGGGCCCACAAAACATAACATACGCACGTAATGAAAATTTTTTCAGAAAACAAACATGCCTTTCGTTTTTTTTTTTTTTTTGAATCGAATAAAATCTCGCAATCGTATGAAAACCGTAATATAAGGCACAACAAAGACTTCGGCTTATATAGCCGCTTGCCAAACACATCGGTAGCGTAATGCATACAAACACACCGCTTACATAGCCGCTTACAAAACAGACCCGACATATCATACACTCGACACCGTTCGCAAAGTCTCTACTAACGCCTCGTATACCATACAAGCACTCGGACTCGGCGGCAAAGACTCCGGAGGAAGTGGAGCTCGCCAATCCAAATTTTGAGCATCTTCTCGCTAACATCACCTACTCATCCGTGGGTACCGCGTGGCATGAAACGCAGCCCCCGAAGAAAGGGGGTCAAGTTACGAATATGTACCGAGTATGCAAAGCGTAAAGTACAGTAAAATGAAGTCGTAATAACCCAATTACCTAAGTACTTACATCCGATACATAAATCATACATACTCATACCGAACACATCATAATCCGTCATACGAGATAACATTAACCGATGTGGGATTTGCCTAGACCAATGTGCGATTTGCCTCATCATTGGGTTTGCCCCACCATCGGCGAACAAACTCATCATATCATCATACATCATCACATATCAAATGCGGTCCATAGGACCCGGCGGACAGAACGTGGTCGCCACCCTATCTGGCGCCACAACACAGCATAACACCAGAAGTTTCAAATCTCCGTACAACCCCGAACATAACACACCATCACAACACATCATAAGCCATATCACAAAGATAACTCCATAAACGGAACCCGCCCCATGGCGAGGTCTCGGAACCGTAACACAAGATAACACCGCAGTATATCATAGTGCGCACGATCATATACCGGCCCGGATCCGTGAAAGAGGTAATAACAAACGCACGAACGATCGTAAGTAACCACACGCACGTCGAGATCATCACGGACTCAACCGAGTGATCAAAACGAACTCTTTTTTGAAAATCCAAAACCATAGTCAAATCGGTTTTCTCCCGATCTCGCTCGACATATCAAACCGAACTTCGAAACCGTTGTTACGTATCAAAATCATGGGCATAAAATCCTTATTTCCAACTCGACGATAAATAAATAATCATGCTTGGGATCGGAAAAGGTCGTATTAAATCCATTTTTTTAAAAAAATAGGTTATTTAAAACCAACATAGAAAAGTCGCGGGACCCACGGACGAGCGTCAACCCAATCCGGGCCCGCCTATAAAAATTTAAGTCCTTATTCGTCATGAGATCATTTGTGAAGAAATCAAAGCAATCCGAGCCCTTAGTCGAAAGTTATGAACGTTTGTAGTTTCGAAATCGTTTAAGAACATATTTCTTTTGAAAACAAAACTCTTTTGAAACGAAACTCTTTTGAAAATATAACTCTTTTGCAAACCTAGAAATTTAATCATACAAAAGACGTAAGGATCATAATTCGACCGCATTAAGGATACGAATATTAAGAAACATATAAGAATCGCTTACGCAAAGATTTCAAACTCAATCATATCCAAGACATATGGACCATAGCCTGACCATACTAAGGATGCCAACATCAAAGCAGTTACGAATCACAAACATACCCGAAATTTACGAATGGAGTTACCCCGAGGCACAAATCATGTCATACCTTAATCTCATCTAAGACATGCCAAAAGAAAAGAAGGGTAAGCTTCACATACCTTACGTGCTTCCTAAGCTAATCCGAACGTAAGTCTCGTCTTCTCCAAAATCTACAACAACAAAGAATAGGCGTCGAACATTAGCCATAAGCGTCGAAGAATTCAATTCCAAGCCACTATTTTTTCTACAGAATTTTGGGCAGCACTTCCCCTACAACTTGGACGCCCCCGAGAATCTAACTCGACCAAATCTTCAACAACAATACCAACAACCATTCCAACAACATCAATAAGTAATTTCAAACGCATTCTAACACTAACAAGTCATTTCCACATACTTCGACAACATTCCAATTATATTCAACTTAACTACATATTTCCCAACTAATATCAACGATCGCATATTTCAAATAACAATTCAAACCTTTCAAACGCGGTTCAAAAACATTTCCAACAATCCACAAAATTATTCCAAACAACCCAACCTACACATAAAGCAACCCAAAACCTTTCAAATCCAAGGAAATATCAACAATATATTTCTTTCTTCCAAACTCATAAACCATGACAACAACGACCAAAATACTAAGGAAAATCAATTCGCTATAAGCTACCAAAACAACCCCTATTCGGCCAACACCAACACACATCAATTCCATGACTTTTTATTCATTTCTACATGCCAAAAACAACTTGCAAACATGCCACCTACACTTAATTCTTCACCTCTACACAACCACACATATACTCGGTTACACACACACACTCACGGCTGCCCCTCAACATGCTTGTTTTCGTGATTTTCTTTTCATTCCCACACCTCACAACATACACAACCATGCATAACATATAAAAGAGAAGATCAAACCATACCTTCTTCACCCAATTCTTCCATTCGGTTAGAGCTTGTTTTTGCAACAATAAGGCTTTGCTTGCTTCCACCAACTACTTCATGATGCTTAGGACCTTCCAAGGAGTAGAAAACCTAGAAGAAAATAATTTTTCTTCATCAATTGATCATGGCCAAATCTGTTGCCCATGGCCGAATGGCCTCTAGGTTGTTCCCCATGCTTCTTGATTTTTTTCTTAAGGAGGATAATGATAAAAATGACTAAGTTAGTCATCTTATCCCACATATAATTCACCCACATGGCCCCATGGCCCACACACACACACATAGGCCACCTATGGCCATTTTCAAATAATGGCCAACTTTCCATAATTCTTTTTTTGGTCCCAAAATTCTCATGAAATGTCTAACTTTCTATATTTCGCTTTTAACCCCAAATTCTTCCAACTTTCATTCTCTAATTTTTTCCTTATTCCAATCTTACCCTTAACACTCCATACCAACAAAGGATGAATATGCAACTTATGCATTGAGACAAAATCAACAAAATCGGAAATTTAAAGTCTTGTCCATACCTCGACGCAACCAACTTAGAATATTCCAACGTACGAAGCACGGGGTATAACAATAACGAGCGGCAAGCTCGGTTTGATTAAACAACAACAGTTTAAACCCCTTCTTCTTTCCAGAATTTATCAACAACACTAATAATAATGACGACGACAAGAACCAGCAACAACATGTTCAAACCTTCAACAATACAAGCAGAATCCCCACAATCCATTAGAACAACATCATCCAACACTAGATTACGACTTCTAGTTGACGTTTCAGAAGTTCTTGACAACCAATATACTTACTGTTATATCCTGTATTTTTAGACATTGGGACGTTCTAAAGCTAATCGTGACAAGTTAAGGACAAGACCATTTTGGGATCCGAGGTAGAGACTTTTAACTACCGATTTTGTTTTAATGCATACGTTGCTTATAAATTTTATTTGGTATAGAAATATTAATGGAGATTAGGGATTAATTAACCAAGATTAGATTATTAAGTGGGATTAAAGTTTAATTATTCATTAATTAAGCCATAGTGGCAAGCAGGGCTCCACCCGTGACATGGCCAATTGTAATTGGCTCACACTTTGGGTGGGACACATGTCCAGCCCATGGACTTCCTATATATAGAAAATTGATGATTCATTCATCAACTATCCAAGTCATTTTCATCTTCACAAAACAAGAGAAGTTAGAGAGAGAGAGAGAGAGAGAGAGAGAGAGAGAGAAACCTCTCGACCATGGCTGGCCGAGAATAACCTTGCAAAAACCTTGATCAAATTTAATTTTCTTCAAGTAATTCAACTCCTTAGAAGGTGTATATTAACGTGGAATTGATCTTAGGGCAACAAGAACAAGTATAAATTCAAGGCACAAGTTGGAACCAAGTTGAGAAACCAAGTATTAAAGGTAAGATTTAATCTCCTTTTGCATATGTTGTGGATGGTTTGAACATGTTGTAATGTGTAGATATGTATAAAAGTCATGTATGTTGATGTTGGAAAGCTGTCCAAGCCGTGTAGGGGCTGTTTTAGGAGAAAATGGTGAATTGATTTACTTGATATTTTGATTGTTGTTGTCATGGATTTTATGGTGAGAATGAAGGTTTAATGGTTCTAGTTGAAGTTGTAATTGTTTGTGGGCTGTTGTAGAAGTTAATATGATGTTAATATAGTTTGTTGTAGTTATGTAAATGATGTTGTTAACGTGTGGTTGTTGGTATAGTTCATAAAATTGGAAGAAAATAATGTGTTGTTGTTGTTCTTGTTGAGTTTGGGAGATTGCGGGTTATGTAGTATGTTGGTTGGGCTGTTTGGAATTGTGTGCGGGTTGTCCGAAGCGTTCTTGAGTCTTGTTTGGACGGTCTCGGGTTAGCACTTGAACGTATGATCATTGGTGTTGGCTTAATTGTATGTGGTTGATTTGAATGTAAAGGAAATGTCATCAAATTATTTAGAAAGGAGTTACTAACGGTAGAATGCGTTTTGAATTCCCTCGTAGCCTAATCGTAGTTCTTGACATCTTAATATAGGTTAAAGTACTATTGGGCAGCGTATACGGGTTGTGTTGCGTATAAACGCTAAATGTATGTAAAGCCTATCCCTTCTTTCTTTTGCATGTCTTAGATGTAAGTAAGATACGACATGAGCTTTGGGGTAACTCTATTCATAAGTTCCGAGCATGTTTATGATTCTTATTCACTTCTTGATATTAGAATCCTTAATATAGTCGAGCTATTGTCCCCGAGTCTTTTGTATGATTGGATTGTAAATGATGCATAAAGGTTCCTATTCTTAAAGGATTCTATAATGAATAATGTCCATAACTTTTATAAACGACTGGATTAACTTAATACATGTCTATCATCCCTGAGGCCCTATTTTGATATAGTTCATAATGATATTCAAAGAATACTGAACATGCCTATCGTCCTGATACTCGAGCGTTGGTTAGTCTACTTATCTATTGAGTCTCAAAAGATGATTTATATGCATATGATTACTCCCTACTCTGTTGTGCATTCTGTGATTACATCTTTCACCGAGTCCCTCACTAGAGGGCCGGGTATGATATATATATATTATGGTGTTATGCTGTGATACGGAGTTATGCCGTGATACGGAGTTATGCTGTGATACGGAGTTATGCTGTGTTCTGGAGTATGCTGTGTTATGGCGCCAGAGACGGGGTGGCGACCATGTTCACCGAGTCCTATAATGGGCCGGATATGACATATGATATTGACATGCATGATTTGTGTTCAAAAGCAAGCATTTTGGTATTCGTTATTATACTATTCTTCCGTACTTATTATTTCGCTATGATCTTTTCGTATTTCATGCTTTACATACTCAGTACATATTTCGTACTGACCCCCTTTCTTCGGGGGGCTGCGTTTCATGCCCGCAGGTATAGACGCTCTCTTTGGTGATCCGCCAGCCTAGGATACCTAATCTGCTATCTTGGAGTGCTCCCTTATTCCGGAGCCTATATTTTTGGTATGCACCCTTTTGTTGTATATATATATTAGCCAGGGGTACGGCGGGGCCCTGTCCCGTCATATGTTACTGTGTCACTCTTAGAGGTCTGTAGACATATGTGTGGGTTGTATATAGTTGTTGTTCAGTTCTGTCTATATGACTTATGTTTTGGGGCGTTCCCATTCGTAGTGGCAGCCTTGTCGGCTTGCGTATATATATGTGTTTTGAGATGTTGTGTGTAGTGGCAGCCTTGTCGGCTTGCGTAGGTATACATATACATGTTTTGGAAGCTGTGTGCTATGATAGCCTTGTCGGCTCGTGTATGGCTGGGACGTTCCCCTATATTATGATAGCCTTGCCGGCTTATATACGATGTTATCTGTTGCAAGTTGTAACTCCTCAGGTGACAGGTTGTTATGATATGTATATACATATGCGACAGTTTTGAGACGACATCATGCCTTTCTATATATAAGTTCCTTATTATGCTAGTTGTGGACGACTATAGTTGTCAGGGTATACGAGTGTCCATCTCGGGCACTAGTCACGGCCTACGGGTTTGGGTCGTGACACTTACACCTTTAGAAAGATCCTATACACAAAAAAGATACCTTAATTAGCAGCCCTTCAATCAATCATAACAAGAACAGCTCCTACAAGTTCACTTCTGCACCAAATGATAATTATACTAATGTTAAACAACCTGAAACGTAATGACGAATGATCAGCCCACTACCCTAGTATTATATGGCGTTTCTCCATGCCCTTTCCCCTTCCAAACTCCATAGGAACAGTCCATAAAATAGTAGCAAAAGAGACAACTCAATCACCACACAAAACAGTCCATAAAACAACCCAATAACTCTAGCAACATAAAACTAATTTCCATGTAGTTTCTTTTTAAGTTCTTGCTTTGAAAATGCTCCAATTAATTCAATTCATGGGGGATGAAATCAGAAGGTAAAACCCTTACCTTTTTCTATAAAAATCTTGTTCTTGGTTCAGATCCTTCTAGTCTTTACTCTTCCTTGCAACAACAACTTGTAAAGGGATGGAAACTACTTAGAATTTTTGGGGTTTTAGGGGCTGCTTGTTGTGTGTTAGGTTTCTGTTTTGGGGAGAGGGAGAGAGAAGAGAGAATGAAAGGGAAATGTGTTGTGTGAAATGACGAAACATTTCAGTTAATTACCCTTAAAACCGGCCCCTTTTGGCCGACCCCCTTGACCC
>NC_081345.1:76444353-76457295 GCF_029784015.1 Lycium ferocissimum
CAAATTTCAAGGCTCGTATCATAGCCTATTTGAAACTAAGGCATGCCAAAAAGAAGGAAGAGTTGCTTTACTTACCTCAAACGCTCTCCAATATAATCCAAACTCAAGTGAATCCAACCTACGTCTCAAGGTCTAAAACAAGTCATATATATGCCAACCATTAGCTATAGACATTTTGGGCATTTAATTCCAATTTAGCCCTTAATTCTACGAAATTTATCGACATTTCCGTAAATAGGCCACCCCGAGAATTTAACTCGGCCAAATCAATCAATCAACAACAACAACAACCAACCTAGCTACATCAAAAAACCAATCGGAAGGCAATACAACAATAATAACTCTCTTTTCCATCATTCAACAACATTCATAAATTCAATTCAACTAGCTTACCTTCAAGCCAACATCGATGCTTATACATTCAAATACTAACCGAACCCATACCAACAATATTTAAAGACATTCAAAGCAATTCATATAACATTTCCAACAATCCAACAATTTCTCCAATTCACCCGAAATCGGTCCCAAACCCGAGAACCTCACTTTAACACATTCCCCATTTTCAAATCATGATTTGCATCCACAATTCACATTCTAACAATGTTATTCTCATCAATATACAAATTCCATTAAATACACAATAATCTTCAAATCAGCCCATACAATTACAACATCAATCTAGAGTCATTAAAAGCTCATTTCCAACATAGAATTCATTACGACAACCACTAAAACGCTAAGCGACATTAGTGCGTTCTTTGTCATATTCCATGACCCATTTCGGTAACACAACATATATATACATATTGATGATTCTCATTCATTCTTCACCTACAATGATCATAACATGCTAACTAAGCTTTAATTCATAGCTTCAACACAACACAACACACACACTTGCACTAGCACACCATGCACACAACTCACTTCCAACATACTATTTTTCATGATATTCATCCATTTTAACATACTACAACATACATACAACCTTTATAACACATAAACATGATAAATTCTTACTTTTTTCCTTCCACTTCACAAGAGCTAGGGTTTGCGATAATGAAAACTAGCGGGTTGATCGCTCCAACGACAGCACCACGCTACTTAGGGACCCGTGAAAATGGTGGGTTTGCACCAACAAAATATTTTGGAGTGTCTTGAATTGAACTTCAAATTTTGGCTCCTTGGCCGAGAGTTGTTGTTGTTTGTTCTTCAACTTCTTGAAAATTTTCTAAGTGTTAGATGATGAAATGAGTTGGTAGTCATCTTTTAAGCCTTCACAAGACTTGCACATGTGTTCATGGCCCACTCCGTGTGTTGGATCAATTAAAAATGAACACAAAATGGGTGGGCCAATCCCAATAACTACACGGCCAAATGCATGAAAAATGCATGATTTGCAAGTTCCATAAATTCCAATTTTGGTCCCAAATTTTCCTAATTGTTCCATACCAATAAATTCATGCACAACTTATGTCTCAAAATAAAATCGAAGGTCAAAAGTCTCGACTTTGTATCCCGGAATGGTTTCGTCCTTAACTTATCATAATTAATCCGGATTGTTCCAATGTACAAAAATACGGGATATAACATAACGATTGTGTGAATCCTCTTAAATGTAGACTCGCGACCTCGGACGAATAAGTGTAGATAATTAGAGGCTGAACAAATATGTTAAGGCTCGTCCCTTTCTTTCAAAGGCATGATTCCTATGTTACGATTTCATAAATGCTTCCATAACCTCTTTGTTTTCAAAAGTTAGAAGTCTATGATTCCAAGGCATGATTCCTTTCCCGATAACCCGTAAATGTTTTTCCAAAATGTTCGTATTTTTCCAAAACAGAGGTTTATAATTTTGTAAGCTCTTATGACAACAAGGATGGACATGTTTTTATCATGATGACAATGATGCCAAAGATGAGAATATTTTTCTATGGTGACTATGATGAGAACGATTTCATGTTTAAAGGTTCCAAGTTATGATTTCAATGACGATATAAGAATGTTGCGTTATTTCTTGATTTCTTAATTTTATTCGTGGATGATGACTATTTTTTTAAAGATTCCAAAGTATATGAATTGACTCCGTATGAGATTTATGATCTTATTCTATGTTTTCTCTTGATGCTATTCTTCATTAATAGTCTCACCTTATAATAATTGTTCCTTCAAGGTGAGATAAAGCGATGATGATTATTCCATAATATAATCGGAGGTTACCGACCTTACGTCACTCCGATAGAGACATAACTTTCCTTGGGCTCTCCTGCATGCTGCTTATATGATATATGTATATGTAAATGGGGAATATGGGAAAAAGGGCGAGGCGCTATAGGCGTATGGCCACCTGATGAATTGGTATAATATGATCTCATCCCGGACGCGGGATGCCCAGACGCGGGACATATGTGGTTAAATGGATCGGAACCGACGCCTCGGTAACATGATATGTTCTATTTTCTGTACATATGAACAAAAAAATATTTTTCAACGAAAGCTAAGCATGCATGGCATCCGCCCTAAGAGGCACCCACATATGCAGTTACTCTTTATTTCACGATATGCTCTATATTTCCATTCTATTATTAGTCATACTTTGCATCCCTTACTATGTTACTATTCATGCCTTACATACTCGGTACATTATTCGTGCGCGTCCCGCCGCGGACGCTGCGTTCATGCCGCGGGGACCGGGTAGCCGATCGACGATTTGCGGTAGGACCTCCCTCGGCGGCATTCGATGCCGCTCCATTGATCCGGAGCTACCTCCTTTGGTATGCTATTCGGTTATGTACATATATGGGTATGGCAGGGCCTTGTCCTGTCATTTCTACAATTTGTACTCCATAGAGGTCTGTAGATAGTGATATGTAGTCGTGATGTTATGCAGCTTCGTGGGCGTGTATTTTGTTGTACAGTATTTATGTGTGGTGGCCAAATTGGTTCACGCTGTTATTCTCAGTGTTTATGTTTATATGTATGCGTTGGCCGTGAGTTCCAGGTACGGTGTCTTTTATGTTGATTGTTCGGGAGACAGTTTAGCACAGTTACAGATTGTATATGGGCCCAGGACAGTCAGTGAGAAGTAAATGCAAGCATAGGAGTGCTTGGCTGGCAATGGTCGGGCACTTGTTGCTACCCATCGGTTTGGGTCGTGACAGTTTCCATCCCTTTACAAGTTGTTGTTGCAAGGAAGAGTAAAGCCTAGGAGAATCTGAACCAAGAACAAGATTTCTATAGAAAAAGGTAAAGGTTTTACCTTCTGATTTCATTCCCCATGAATTGAATTGATTGGAGCATTTTCAAAGCAAAAACTTGAAAAGAAACCACGTGGAAATTAGTTTTATGTTGCTAGGGTTATTGGGCTATTTTGTGCACTATTTTGTAGGGTGATTGAGTTGTCTCTATTGCTACTGTTCCTATAGAGTTTGGATGGGGAAAGGGCATGGAGAAACTCCATATAACAGTAGGGTAGAGGGCTAATCGTTCATTATTACGTTTCAGGTTGTTTAACATTAGTATAATTATCGTTTGGTGCAGAAGTGAACTTGTAGGAGCTGTTCTAGTTATGATTGATTGAAGGGCTGCTAATTAAGGTAAATTTTTCCTTCCTCTTTTTGTATAGGAGCTTGCTAAACATTTAAGTACATTGGTTGTCAATAATATCTGAAACGTCAACTAGAAGTCGTAATCTAGTGTTGGATGATGTTATTCTAATGGATTGTTCTGATTCTGCTTATATTGTTGAAGGTCTGAACATATAGTTGCTGGTTGTTGTCATCATTGTTGTTATTAATGTTACTGATAAATTCTGGAAAGAAGAAGGGGTTTAAACTATTGTTGTTTAATCAAGCCAAGCTTGCCACTCGTTATACTGTTGTTTGAATTGTTCTTACATTGTTGAGGAGCTGAATGGATAGGATTGGTTGTTGATATTGTTAATATTGTTGTTGGGTGCTGTTTTAAAATCGGGGAAGTGAGGAAATGCATGGGAAGTGCTGCCCAATTTTTCGTAAGAGAGCTACTAGCATATAAATGTGTTTTTGAGTTCTTCCATGGCATTAACCATAGTTCTAATGCCTTGATGTAGGTTGAAGTACTACGGGCAGTATATATTGAGTCGTTAGCAACAAAGGCATATTAAGGCTATACCTTTCTTTCATTTTGGCATGATCCTTATGACATCCCTATTGCACGGGGGACTGTATTCATGCCCGCAAGTTTAGGTAGATAGACAAGAGGTCAAGCTTAGTTGGACTTCCATCCAGCTGTAGTTAGTGCGCTCCACTTGGTTCGGAGTTACAGTCTATTTTGGTATGCTAGTTTGATATGTATATATGGGTATGGGGGGGCCCTGTGCCTTCCTTTCAACAGTTTGTACTCCATTAGAGGTCTGTAGATAGTTGTATGTTGTTGGGGATATCATGTAGCCTTGAAGGCTTTTATTTTGTTGTACAGCATATATAGTATCTACAGTGGCCTGGCTGGCTTGCACTGTTGTTTCCAGTATGTATATATATGCTTATGAGCCCTTGATGCATAGTTCATTGCGCTTTTCATATAGAAGTCAGTATAATTCAGTTATGAGTCATATATAGGTCACCCTTTTATTCAGCAAGATTCAGGTATAAGTATGGGAGTGTCTTACAAGTATAACTCGAGCACTCATCATGACTTATCGGTTTGGGTCGTGACTGTCACAGCCCAACCCGAGGACTATGACGGACATCCAGAAGCTGACCTCCTAGATGCCACTAAACGTACATTACATATTTGCTCATGCTCATTACGGGCACACCGAGGGCACTCACAACATAATGCGGGACTGATAATTGTCATAAGCGGAGGGTCGCCCCCTCAAAAGATATATATACATGCACCACTAAAAGTGAACCGGGGTACAAGCGACAAGGCTACCCGATAAAACTAGATAACCAAACATGTCTTTGAGCAGGCCATACTATCTGACTGAGTACAAGTGTCTATGAGCCTCTACTGACATATTGGACACGCTGTGGATTGGACAAGGCCTCCGCCCTACCCATAACATCAGGACACATACCCGGTCTAGACGGCAACTCCGACAAGAGTGGAGTGCTCCACTATCAAGCTGAAGAAGCAGCCTAAAGATGCGATCTGTCTTCCTAGCTATCCGAACTGCGAGCATGAACGCTCCCCCCCCCCCCCCCCGTACAATAGGAGAGTCAGTACAGATAATGTACTGAGTATATAAGGCAAAAGAGTAACATACACAGGAGTCATGAAGAAAATCTGAAAATCATAAACTAAACTGACTCATTGAATACATTTGTATGAATGCATCTGTATGTCTGACTATCTGAACATATCTGTATGGATGTATCTATATGTCTTCTTACTAAAATTGCCTCTGCGGGTGTATGATATGCATAGGTCATAGTGCCGAGGAACGTACGGCCCGATCCATATCCCATATAGGCCCCTTCGGGCATAATAACATAATGGCCCCTTCGGGCATCATAATCATCATCACTGTGCACCAGCTGATCAGGTGGTAATACGTATATAACGCCTCGCCCATATATATATATATATATATATATATATATATATATATATATATACACACACACATAATATACGCATATATAACACCTTCTTGTCACGGGTAAATATGGATATATGTAAATGAATGCAATGCATGAATGTGAACTAACATAATCATGATATAAAACTCAGGACCCATGAACAGAAGGACCAATCATAACAAGGGGTATAGGATCATCAAGAACCGAGATACTCCTAGTACTTCTAAAGTAGAGAGTAATATGGAGACTCGATTACTCGTTGTTCGCTCATATCATTGGATCATGCCAAAATGAAAGAAAGGCAAAGCCTTAACATACCTTTCGGTAGCCTTAGCCACTTAACGTTTATCCTTCCAAGCTCGTAAATCCACACGTAAACCATCCATATTATCATTAGGCTCAATATCATACACTTGTCTCAACCATCCAAATGAAATTTATTTAGAATCTGCTGAAATTCGAGCAGCTTCTCCCCTGTTTATATGTCTAGCCCAAAATTATAATCCAGCAACCAACAACAATAATAACAATACCAACATCAACCACAATATTATCAACACCAATAGATTCCATAAAACATCCCACACGATGTTATCCAAATTTCTCAACTAACCATAACCATATCCACAATACCATAATCAAGGAATTATATTTAATCTCAAATTAGTCCAAAATCTCCTTTCAAATTCACCTTATGGCCATCAACTTCAATTTAACACTTTATGATTTTTCTCATATAATTCATTCCTCTCTAAGAATTGCTAAACCTTTACATCATCTTAATCATGTAAATAATAGGAAGAACATACCTTATAGTAGAAGAACTTCACTTCATTCACCCCTTTCCAAGTCCAAGTTCATCACCCCCTTGAAAAGAAACAAGAACAATTACTTTCCATGGATTATCCTTGGGGTTTTGATGTTGGTATTCTCTGTTAATAATATGGAAAGGATATGTAAGCTTATGGAAGGTTATGGAGGATTATGGAATATTATAGAAGATTATGGAAATTTCTGGAGAGTTATGGAACCCTCAAGAGCTCTCTAGAACTCTTTAGAACTGTGGAGAATGAAAAGATGATTAAAAATAATGGGTTAGAGGGATATTTATAGGTGTGTTGGGTCGGGTACTATAGCAACCCGGGTACTGTAGCAACTCGGGTATTGTAGCAGTCCGTTTCTGCTCTATCATCCTAACTTGTAACGTCCATAATTCTCTATTCCGATGTCGTATCGACGAGCGATTTGTTGCGCTGGAAACTAGACTCGACGAACTTCATTTTTGGCTTTGAAACACCTTAAAAATCCCAATATACTAGGAGATATACCCCTACAAAGTTGACCCAAAATTCTGTCAGCTTTTTTTCAAATTTTCGACAAACTTATTTTCTTCGCTTTGCTTAATCCTGAAACATTTAGACGCTTGCTTAACACTTGTTAAGAGTATTCATTAACCTTATAAGAGTTCCATGACCTCTTCGATCTTACATTATTTTACTCATAACGCACATGATGCGAAATTTTTTTCGAGGTGTAACATCCCCCCCCTCCTAGGAACATTCGTCCTCGAATGTCGACTTAACTCAAGTCCTTATCAGAAACCTTATAGGGGATGTTAATGTGAACTTTCAACGAACTCGCATTCTTCAATTCCTTTTGGTTATTCTCTTTCTCTTATATCTTGCATATTAGAACACTTAGTCATAACTCAACTCCTTCTTCTTTTATAAGCAGTTCCTTCAAGATGTATCGTTCACTTCATCTTACCTTTTAAATTTTACACAAGACTTATAACTCACCTATGTCCCTCATCGATTCATTAGAGACCTTACAACCCTTGGAGTGTTTCATGCCTCTCGGTAACCTGTAGGCCATTCGCAAACTCTACCAATAACATAGAATTTTCTCTTCAATAACCTTACATACTCCAACTATTCCAGTCCATATTCTGGAATCTTCAACCTTATGCATTACTCTTCGACTTCTTTATAGGACTTCAACTTTACTTTCTAGTGCTTAATCTAACTCTTTGGAGTTGGCTATCAAGTATAGCACTGGAGTTTTCTCTTGCGGTAACTGCACATAGCTGCTCTGTAATCTGACTATCATTAACTGGTATAATTCTGAAAGAATTTGTAGTTTGACATATAAATCTTGTACACTGACTCTAGGGCTTGAAGTCTTTGGCTTGCGTATAATCTGTAAGGCTCAATATATCAAAGGCTAAGCATGTTCTTCTTTCTGAATTTCATCGCATTCTTTTGAGATGGTACTCCCAGAGTACATAGTCTTGTATAGGTAGGGAACTCTTGTCGGTTCTGGGAATCCTAGATCCTTCTACTGCTTGCTATTAATAATAAATAAATCTAGTCCAAGCCTTGTATAGATTCATCTGAATACAGAAATAATAATCTCAATAAGCGTTAGGGGTCGTCTCGGTTACCTTTGAAATATGTCACGCAAACTTGTGGCGTATCCTTAAATATCTCATGGTATGCTCAGCTTAAGCAAGACTTATCTAGAGTCTTTAAATCCTTCTGGAGTGAGCTATAATCTGCGCTCCCCTGATCTGAATGATAGACATAAGCAATGGACACATCATACTATCTCTTCCTGACATAGGATTTACGTAGTCCCCTGCTGTACAAGTAGTCCTGACGAACAGGGAATAGGCTAATTCCATAGGCCTGCTGGTAATTTTCCATAACTAAGGTAAACTTCCACGATAAACATGGTCATCTATATTGGTGGTTTCTCATCTCCGAATTGGAATCTCAATGACTTACTATAACTTACTGAACTTCGATATCTAACTTTTCGTTGCACTATGAAGTTTGGTATGTCTTTCCTTATTCCCTTCTTAGTAGTATTAATGTATGTCCTTGTTGTTCTCAACTGCCTAGCATAACAAGGCAATAAGCTTTTCCTTTCATCAGTCGTCAATCTGATCACGTTGGACAATTACTTCGGTATAGTCCCAGTCTGTGGGATGTACAAAGGTAGCTCCTCCCTTGAGGATCCGCAAATCTATAATGAGCTGACATCGAATTCAACGAACTATTTTTCCTCGACTTAATAAAGCTATGCCCCAGATAGATGCCATGATCTAAGTTTACTAATCAATTCTGATACTGACTAACTAATGAACTCACAAGTCCTCAACATTTCCTCTTTATCTTGACATAGACTGAGTTACTCTAGTTCTGTGGCTCGAACATTACCGACTTTCTTTGCCTCCATTGACTTTCACAATCATCGGAGTGTTTCCATCATTCTATTTATTGACCTTGTTGTAACTTAACCACCTTTGCTTAAGGGTGCGCTAAAATCTCATAGAGTACTTATATAATTAAGATCGACGTTATCCCAATGTATCCTTTCCTATACACATAACTATAACTAACTTAAGAACATGGGTCGAATGACTCTTCTTGTACCTTTACAGCTATCCTGAGGCATGAGCTATAATCTCACCACGCTGTATCAATCCATAACTTAACTCAATGCTTGAATCATCATAACGCGTGATAGGGCTATCCGGTCCCTTTAGGAATGTTACACTTGATGCTGAAACTTCACTTGTTACTCATCTTCTGGAAACTTAGGCTTACAATTATCAGTCCTCTAGAGTCTGGCTGTTTCCTTGGCCAATTTATGAGGGGCACAAAACGTAGGAAAAATCCTTCACAAAATTCCAATAATAACTTGCTAAGTCTAAGAAATCACTGACTTCTATGAGTTTTCTAGCCCTTGGGCAATTCTCTATAGCTTCACCTCCCTACACTTTAACCTTAGGAGCACTATATCGTTTGATCAGAACTTTTATTTTGAAAACTTTCTGATCCGGATGAACCATAGATCTGCGATTAACGAATAACATGCTCTGACTTTGAGCAAGAGCAACCCAAATATCATCTAGGAACACTGTTACGAATAGGTTTCGGAGGAATTTAAACACACTTACTCATCATGCCCATAATACTGCTGGGGCCTTAGTCAGTTCAAATGACGTTGCTCAAAACTCGAGGTAACTTACCTGATCCTGAAAGTTGTCTTTGCGACGCCTTTCCTCTGACCTTTATCTGGGAATAACTGGAGCTCATGTCCATCTTTGAGGGAGCATTCTGTGCTAGCAAAATAAACCGTCAACCCTTAATCGTACTTGCTCATCCTTAGCTATCATCTTATTTAGTTGCTTACAATCACTTATACATATGCAAGGAGCTATCCTACTCCCTTATAGACCGAATTGATTAAACTTATCCTTTAAATAATCTTTATTTTCTTTAACTTTGTAGGGATCATTTGTATAAGGAAAAGTAAATATTGGTTGCGCACTTGATAATACTTCTGTTTAGCACGACTAATCCTTTACTTAGATAAGTCTTGGGTTTCCCTTGGACATCCCTAAAACTTATGAACCATAAATGTAAACTGGGAGGTTGGTAACTTGACTTTCATAATATGAACTCCAATCATATGAGATGCATACTTATTTCTGATTCACCTTCTTAATCTTAGGACAGGAGATAGACTTATTCCTTGGTACTTATACAACTTGCATGACTCGAGTACCTCTGAAGATCTGTACCCAATTCTTCTATAGACCATATCATTCCGGTTCGTATACTTTGAAAAGCACACTATATACTTTATAAGCTACTCACAGATATTCATATAATGTCTCGCTTCAAATCTATTCGCTATTCTGCATTAGATCATACCCTCTGACATAGCGCATGATTCACTCCTTGACGTACAATTACTTAGTTCTTTACATATCGCAAAACTCGCAATCCTTCAAGACGGTGACAATAACAATTACTCCCACAAGCTACCTTATAACCATCTTGAAATCCTTAGTCAAAATTATATATATTCTATAATCTAGTCCTTGCCAAGGGCCTCAAATTCACTGATTAACTCAATTTTTGGTTCTGCTCCTTAGTTTCCGGTCTATGAAGACTTGATTTACATACACTATTAATACAAATCATCCAGTATCCTTTTCTTTGGTCACATACCGCACTCCTTTTCCATAGGTATCTGCAAATCTTATCTACTCGTATCTACTACACCTTCTAACATTGGTGCCTTATTCCTTTATTCAACTTCTTTTCGGTTTCTTTTCTCCTAAAGGCCAATATACTATAAGCCCAGGGTGCTTCAATCTAATACTACTAATAAATGTAGGGGATGAAATATCATCTCATCTTTCTTCAATTTCTTAAAATTCTTATGTCCCACCCTATCTGCTTAGTTCTACTACAACTTCTGCATCCATCCCTGAGAAATCTCTCGGAGAGTAAATAAATTTATATGACTTAAAATTTTAAATTTTCGCTTCAGAATCCATGTCTGAAATAAGGATGTCATGGCTATAATTATTCATAAGAACAATCCATTATCAACTTTCTAAGGCCCCGGAGGAACGAATGATCGATGATATCCTGATATTAGGTCATATACATATAAGCCACAACTGATTCTGACGGAAAAAGCCATGTACCTGTAAATAAGATCTTTGGAGAATTAGGTCGGATGTATCTGGGACTGAAGCCCCTTTGTTGTTATTAAAAAAACTGCTCCTTAACTGACTCTTTTTTTTTGTCCTACCTCATACTCCCCAGAATCTGTGGGTAACTCTTGATTAACTAAAACCCAAGATAGAGGACTAGGCACCTTTGTGATACTAACATCAAAGCTGGCCTAACATAATGCTGAAACATAGGAAAAATCTGGATGTTCCAAGCTCTGTACTACCTCCATTGTGTCTGCATCCTCAGGGGTCTTGTGAACTCTTAAATGGGTCTTTGTCATATGATTTCCCAGTCGGGTCTCCTCCTACTGGAACCACATCCACCGAGGGGTCCGTCTTAAGGGAATAGCTGATGCTCTTTCTTATACCTTTTGACATCCTCGATCCTGAGTCGACGAGTGATACGGGTCTCATGTCCACCTTCGGAGCCTTACTTATGCTCCCATTAACAGAACTTGTCATCTTCATCAATACAATAAAATAGTACTAGAATGAGCTTTCCTATCATTGGCTCTACTGCACGATCTATGATCAGAAAAAAAGATGACCATCCTAAATATCTACGGTCTCTCGCCTATAAGTGTAGTGCACGACACACCCATAGACAAGACTCTGCTGGATACGGCTCATAGACAACCCTAGGACGAATTGCTCTGATACCACTTTTGTCACAGCTCAACCAGAGGATTATGTCGGACACCCAGAAGCTGACCTCCTAGATGCCACAAAACGTACATGACATATTTGCTCATGCGCATTCTGGGCCACCTGAGGGCACTCACAATATGATCTGTTGACTGATAGATGTCATAAACTGGAGGGTGACAGCCCTTAAAAGATATATATACATGCACCACTAAACAGAACCGGGGTACAAGCCGACAAAGCTACTCCGATAAAACTAGATAACCAAACATGTCTTTGAAGCCGGGCCATACTATCCGACCGAGTACAAGCTTTTTGAGCCTCTATCGACATACCGGACATCTTGTGGATGGGACGGAGGCCTCCGCCCTACCCATAGCATGGGGACACATACCCGGTCTAGACCCGCAACTCCGAAGCGAGAGAGTGCTCCACTATCAAGCTGAAGAAGTAGCCTAAGGATGCGATCTGTCTTCCTGGCTATCTGAACCTGAGGGCATTAACGCAGCCCCCCCCTCCCGTACTGTTATGTCCCGTATCTTTACATAGGGACATTATAAAGCTAAGTGCGACAAGTTAAAGACAAAGCGGTTTTAGGGTTCCCGGTAAGGGTTTTCATCTCCCGATTTCGTTTCGATGCATCAAATAGCCTATGAATTTTGTTTGGTATAAGAACATTATTGGAGAATAAGGATTAATTGACCAAGATTGGATGACTAAGTGAGATTAAGAACTTAAATACATCATTAGTGAGCCTAAGTGGCCGTGTGGGTCCCACTTGGGATTTGGCCAACTCTTATTGGCTAAGAACTTGGGTGGGACACATGTCCACTTTGTGGACTGCTTATATAAAGGGAATTGCTGATTCATAACCCAACTAGAATTTCATTTCAACATTACAAAGTTGGAAAAGTATAGTGATAGAGAGAGAGGCTCTCGGCTTACAAAGTGCCGAGAACACCCTCCTCCATTTTGATCCAAAAATCAATTTTTTCAAGTAGATAAATTCCTCATCAAGTGTATAAGGATGTGTGGTAGTTGTTGGGTAGAGACAAGGAGGTGTAGCATTCCATAGAGTTGAAGATCCGGCCAAGTTTGAAGGACAAGTTACAAGGTAAGAATGATCATTGTTCTTGTGTTGTATGAAGATTTGAATGTATAATTCATGCATGTTGTTGTTGGGTTGTT
>NC_081345.1:76457395-76471283 GCF_029784015.1 Lycium ferocissimum
CGTCCCGATTCTAATTTTATTTATTACAGTCTGTGCTTTACATATTCGGTACATTTTTCGTACTGACCCCCTCTCTTCGGGGGCTGCGTTTCATGCCCGCAGGTACGGACACACGCTTTGCAGATCCGCCCGCTTAGGCTATCTACCAGCTATCTTACAGCGCTCCTTTGTTCGGAGCTCGCATTTTGGTACAGTCTTTCTCTGATATATGTATATACAGATTTCATGGGTACGACGGGGCCCTGTCCCGTCATATGTTTATGTTTTCAGTCGGTAGAGGTCTGTAGACATGTGTTGTGGGTTCTGTATATGTTCTGTGAGTTTTGTGTACGTTGGGGATTGTGTATATATTTTGTGACGGCCTGATCGGCCTTCGTGCGCCATGCTCACTTTTGTGCATCATCTGACGATATCCTTTAATTATTATATATGTTTATTTTGCTATCACGCTAATGTGGGATAAGGGTACGTATGAGTGTCCAACTCGGGCACGAGTCGCGGCCTACGGGATTGGGTCGTGATAGCAAAAGTTATTCAAAAAGGTGCCGCAGCTCCGTGTGTTTTCGTGCTCACGCCGGACGAGGGCTCAGGCGGCCGACGAGACCACCGGACCTCCGTGTTCCCACCGTGGGAGGCGCACCGAGAGTGCTTTCGTGCCATGGGTGCGTGCTTTACTTGCGACCGTCTGGGCCATATGATGAGAGAGATTGTCCCAAGTTAGAGGTGGGCGGCAAGAGCTCGATCCACGTGGTCAGCCGGTAGTTCATCTTCATCCTCGGTATCTATGCGCCCTGCGGGGCGAGGTATGCCAGCATCGCGGGCCGAGGCAGGGGTCGTGGTGGAGTTCCTCGGTTCTAGCGGTCCTTCGAACCGCATTTATGCATTAGCCACCGACAGACTGTGAGGCGTCACCTAATGTCGTCACAAGTAAATTACCGGTTTTCTCTCGAGATGTGTATGCACCGATTGATCCCGGTTCTACATTATCATATATTTCTCCCCTTGTTGCTAATAAAATTGGGATAGAATCCGAGCCGATAGAGCCCTTTGAGGTAGCTACACCGTAGGGGATTCGTTATAGCCGCCGTATTTATAGAGATTGTTCGGATTATCTCGTGGCCGCCGTACTAAGGCCGATTTGGCAGAGTTAGATATGACCGAGTTTGATGTGGTTATGGGTATGGATTGGCTAGCTTCTTGTTATGCTAATGTTGATTGTCAAAAGAAGATAGTCCGTTTCCGCTTTTCGGGGGAACCGCTATAGAGTGGGGTGTGTAATACAAAGATCGCCGAGGGGTAAGTTTATTTCATACCTCAAGGCTAGGAAAATGATCAGAAAAGGCTATATTTATCATCTGGTCCGTGTTCATGATTTAGAGGTAGAGGCACCGACTCTTCAGTCAGTCCCAGTGATTAATGAGTTCTTAGATGTATTCCCAGACGAGCTTCCAGCTCTTCCCCCCGAGCGGGAGGTAGAGTTTGCTATTGATTTGTTGCCGATACTCACCTATCTCTATTCCTCCGTACGTAATGGCACCTCAGAATGAAAGAATTGAAAGAGCAGCCGAGAGATTTATTAGAGAAGGGCTTTATTAGGCCGACATCACCCTGGGGAGCGCCGGTATTGTTTGTGAGAAAGAAGGATGGATCGCCGCGGGATGTGCATTGATTACCGGCAGCTGAATAAGGTAACCGTCAAGAATAAATATCCCCTCCCCAGGATTGATGATTTGTTTGATCGCTGGGGTGCCAGGTGTTTCTCGAAGATAGACCGCGGTCAGGCTATCATCAAAAAGTGCGGGTACGGGAGGCTAATATTCCCAAGACAAACATTCAGACCCGATATGGGCACTATGAATTCGCAGTAATGTCGTTAGGGCCGACTAATGCCCCGACCGTATTTATGGACCCGATGAATCGGTATTCGGACCGTTCTTGGATATGTTTGTGATCGTATTTATCGATGATATTCTGTTTATTCTCGGTCGTGCGAGCATGCACCATTTGAGGACGGTACTGGCACACTTCGGCACCGTGTTCGTATGCTAAATTTTCTAAGTGTGAATTCCGGCCGACTTCGGTGGCATTTCTAGGACATATTATTGGGCCGATGGTATCCGGTGGATACCCGGAGTAAGATTGAGGCCGTAAAGAATTGGCCTAGGCCTATGACGCCGACCGAGGTGCGTAGCTTTCGGGATTGGCCGGTTATTACGAGAGATTCGTAGAGAAATTTGCTTCGATTACGCCGCCTTTGACAAGGCCGACTCGTGGGGAGCTAAGTTTCAGTGGTCCGATGCTTGTGAGCGTAGCTTCCAGTTGCTGAAAGAGAAGTTGACTACGGCTCCAGTCCTGACTCTTCCCGAGGGTCCAGATGGGTATGTGATTTATTGTGATGCCTCTGGTATTGGTTTGGGGTGTGTGTTGATGCAGCACGGTAGGGTGATAGCTTATGTTTCCCGACAAAATTTCGAGGAAACACGAGAAAAATTATCCTACTCACGATTTGGAGCTGGCCGCGGTTATTCATGCTTTGAAGATGTGGAGACATTATTTATATGGTGTTCACGTTGATATTTATACAGATCATAAGAGCCTCCAATACATCTTTAAACAAAAGGAGCTGAACTTGCGGCGGCAGCCGGGTGGTTAAGAGTTGCCGAAAGATTATGATGTTGATATTCTCTACCATCCGGGAAAGCTAATGTTGTGGCGTATGCACTTAGTCTCAAGTCTATGGGTAGCCTAGCGTACGTGCCATCGAGAGGAAAGAAATGGTTCGCGAGATCCATCGCTGGCTAGTCTTGGAGTTCGTTTAGCTGATTCTGGAGATGTTGGGGTTTCTGTTCGAGGTATTGCGGAATCCTCTATTACAGAAGATATTAAGCGGCATCAGTATGAGGATCCTATTCTGGCACAGTACAGGGACACCGCCCTTGAGAAGGAAAAGACCCCGTTCGAGCTTACATCCGATGGAGTATTATTACACAGGGGCAGATTATGTGTGCCTGACGCGCAGGGTTGCGGCGACAGGTTATGGGCGAGGCACATTATGCCCGTTATTCTGTTCACCTAGGGTCGACGAAGATGTATCATGATCTCAGATGCTTATATTGGTGGGATGGTATGAAAAGAGACATAGCAGAGTTCGTCGCTCGCCTCCGAATTGCCGCCCAGTTAAGATTGAGCACCGTAAGCCCGGCGGGCTATCGGCAGAGACGGAGATACCGACATGGAAGTGGGAGATCATTAATATGGATTTTATTACAGGTTTACCTCGCACCCACGGAGGTATGATTCCATTTGGGTTATTGTTGATCGGCTGACAAAATCAGCCCATTTTCTTCCGGTCCGGACTACCTACTCAGCTGAGGATTATGCCAGGCTATATATTAAGGAGATTGTGCGACTTCACGGAGTTCCTATATCTATTATCTCCGAGAGGTGCCCGCTGCACCTAATTTCCGGAGATCCTTTCAGCAGATTAGGGACACAGTGTGAGTCTCGGGACGCATTCCATCCCCGGTCGACGAACAAAAGCCGAGCGCACTATTCGTACATTAGAAGATATGTTGCGGGCCTGTGTTATTGATTTCAGAGGTAGCTGGGATGACCATTTATCGCTTGTTGAATTTGCTTATAATAACAGCTACCACTCCAGTATTCAGATGGCACTGTACGAGGCGTTGTATGGCAAAAAATGTAGGTCACCGATCGGTTGGTTTGATGTTGGGGAGACTGAGTTAATTGGCCCGTACGTGGTCCAAATAAGGGGATAAGGTGAACCTCATTCGGGAACGGTTGTTAGCGGCCCGCAGTCGACGTAAATCATATGCGATAATCGTCGTCGACACTTAGAGTTTCGATCGGTGATTGGGTTTTCCCGAAAGTGTCACCTATGAAAGGTGTTATGAGATTTGGCAAGAAGGGAAGCTCAGTCCGAGATATATTGGGCCTTATCAGATCATTCGTAAAATAGGCAAGGTTGCCTATGAATTAGATCTGCCAGCTGATTTGGGAGCGGTTCACCCGGTATTCCATGTTTCTATGCTTCGTAAATGTATTGGACCCCTCCGCAGTATTTCGTAGATGATATTCAGCCACAGAGGAGCTATCTTATGAGGAGCAGCCCCTATAGCCATATTGGATCGTCGTGTAAGAAAGTTGCGGAACAAAGATGTGGCTTCGTTAAAGTGTGGCGGAATAATAACCGAGAGGAAATGACCTGGGAAGCTGAGGAGCAGATGAAGAAGAAGTATCCTCACCTATTTCCAGTACCTACAGGTAATCCAAATTCTCTACTTGACTATGTTGTTTGATAAATGAATTGTTGATCAACGAATGAATTGTTGTGATAGTTGAAAAAGAAACTCCCCCAAATTGTTTGTATGACCCGTAGTTAGTTTAACATTCGAGGACGAATGTTCTAAAGGGGGAGGATGTTATATCCCGTATTTTTGTACATTGGAACAATCCGGATTAATTATGATAAGTTAAGGACAAAACTATTCCGGATACAAAGTCGGGACTTTTGACCTTCGATTTTATTTTGAGACATAAGTTGTGCATGAATTTATTGGTATGGAACAATTAGGAAAATTTGGGACCAAAATTGGAATTTATGGAACTTGCAAATCATGCATTTTTCATGCATTTGGCCGTGTAGTTATTGGGATTGGCCCACCCATTTTGTGTTCATTTTTAATTGATCCAACACATGGAGTGGGCCATGAACACATGTGCAAGTCTTGTGAAGGCTTAAAAGATGACTACCAACTCATTTCATCATCTAACACTTAGAAAATTTTCAAAAAGTTGAAGAACAAACAACAACAACTCTCGGCCAAGGAGCCAAAATTTGAAGTTCAATTCAAGCCACTCCAAAAATATTTTGTTGGTGCAAACTCACTATTTTGAGGTCCCTAAGTAGCGTGGAAGTGTCGTTGGAGCGATCAACCCGCTAGTTTTCATTATCGCAAACCCTAGCCTCTTGTGAAGTGGAAGGAAAAAGGTAAGAATTTATCATGTTTTATGTGTTATAAAGGTTGTATGTATGTTGTAGTATGTTAAAATGGATGAATATCATGAAAAATAGTATGTTGGAAGTGAGTTGTGTGCATGGTGTGCTAGCCGTGCAAGTGGTGTGTGTGTTGTGTTGTGTTGAAGCTATGAATTAAAGCTTAGTTAGCATGTTATGATCATTGTAGGGTAAAGAATGAATGAGAATCATCAATATGTATATATGTTGTGTTGGCCGAAAATGGGTCATGGAATATGACAAAGAACGCATTAATGTCGCTTAGCGTTTTAGTGGTTGTCGTAATGAATTCTATGTTGGAAATGAGCTTTTAATGACTCTAGATTGATGTTGTAATTGTATGGGCTGATTTGAAGATTATTGTGTATTTAATGGAATTTGTATATTGATGAGAATAGCATTGTTAGAATGTGAATTGTGGATGCAAATCATGATTTGAAAATGGGGAATGTGTTAAAGTGAGGTTCTCGGGTTTGGGGACCGATTTCGGGTGAATTGGAGAAATTGTTGGATTGTTGGAAATGTTATATGAATTGCTTTGAATGTCTTTAAATATTGTTGGTATGGGTTCGGGTTAGTATTTGAATGTATAAGCATCGATGTTGGCTTGAAGGTAAGCCGTTGAATTGAATTTATGAATGTTGTTGAATGATGGAAAAGAGAGTTATTATTGTTGTATTGCCTTCCGGATTGGTTTTTGATGTAGCTAGGTTGGTTGTTGTTGTTGTTGTTGATTGATTTGGCCGAGTTAAATTCTCGGGGTGGCCTATTTATTAGGAAATGTTGCCCAAATTTAGTAGAATTAAGGGCTAAATTGGAATTAAATGCCCAAAATGTCTATATAGCTAATGGTTGGCATATAATGACTTGTTTGTAGACCTTGGGCAGCCCGAGACGTAGGTTGATTCAGCTTGAGTTTGGATTATATTGGAGAGCGTTTGAGGTAAGTAAAGCAACTCTTCCTTCTTTGGCATGCCTTAGTTTCAAATAGGCTATGATACGAGCCTTGAGGAAATTCTGTTCCCGCAATCCGAGCATGTTTATGACCCTTATTTATTCCTTGGAATTCGTATGTTTGATATTATGAAATATTGGCCCTTATGCCTTTGGAATATTTGATTTTCAATATTTGTATAAAAGTTTATTCTTTAAAGAATTCTAACTACGAACGCCATAACTTTCACGGAAGGCTCGGATTGCCTCGATATGTTCACATGAGATTTTATGACGTATGACGGGTATGTTTTCCATAGGCGGGCCCAAATCGGGTCTACACCCGTCCGTGGGTCCCGCGACGCTCCTTTATGCAATTTCGACAACTTTTGAAAGAAAATGTTGTAATTATTATTCCGATTTCAAATATGACTATTTTACTTATCTTTTGGATTTATGACAATGATTTTATGCATATGATTCCTCACGACTCCGCTCGTGCATTCTGTTATATCTTTCGCCGAGTCCCGGGCCGGTTCTGTTGTCGTGCGCACTTTGTTATACTCCGGTGTTATGCTGTGATTATGGTTCACCGAGCCCCTCGCTCGAGGGCCGGGTTCCGCTTATATTTGGTGTTATGTGTGTATGGCGTTATGCTGTGTATGATATGTGACGGGATACGGAGATTTGAAACTTTCTGGTGTTATGCTGTGTTATGGCGCCATCGACAGGCGGGCGACCATATTTTCTATGCCCTATGCATGATTCGTATTTTTAAAGTAACATTGTGATATTTTGGAAATGCATTTATTTTCCATCGTACTTATTTCGATTATGACTGCATTTGTATACCACATTTTCTTCGCTTTGCATACTCAAGACATATTTCGTACCGACCCCTTTTCTTCGGGGTCGTTTCATGCCCGTAGGTACGTACGCACGCTTGACGACCCACCGTTTAGGACGCCCTCTTCGTTGTTGGAGTGCTCCCATTCCGGAGCCACATTTTGGTATATATTCGTTCGTTGCATTTGTATATATTTGTTCAGGGGTACGGCGGGGCCCTGTCCCGTCATATGATTCTGTTTGTCTGTTTAGAGGTCTGTGGACATGTATGTGGGTTATGCCCATTCTGTACAGTTGTGTTTGTATGATATATGTTCTGGGCGATCCCATTCGCCGTGGCAGCCTCGTCGGCTTGCATTTGTATATGTTTTGGGCCGATGCGCCATTTGATAGCCTTGCCGGCTTTTGATATATATTCGGATGTGTTTGAGATTTGTTTGAGACAGTTTGATATAATCTGAGACAGAAGGCTTGATATTTATGTCCGTATAAGCCATCTGTTTGCGACTCGGATTTGAGATTGTGTTTTGGTGTGACTCGGGCACTAGTCACGGCCTACGGGGTTGGGTCGTGACACGTTAGACTCATCGTTATACGCTTGTCTTAGTCCTTCAAATAAATCCATTTATAATCTGCCTAAATTTGGGCAGCACCTCCCCTGTTTATATGTCTAGCCCGAAATCACAATACCAACAAAACAACAACTACAACAGCACCAACATCAACAACATCATCATCAATACCAGAATATTCCATAAAACACACGCGGTGTTTATCCCATTTCTCAACCAACAACTTTATTATACAACCATTTCATCACTCTATCTTCGTAAATAAACCAAAAGTAATATTAATAAGGAGAGATTCATACCTTATTTTTGTTAGAACAGCGATATCTTCAATATCCACCTTGAATCCACCGCAAAACCATACTAGAATCACATATATGCGTTTATCCGCTTCGATTAATACTCCGTCACTTGAAAATTACTTACTTCTTGTTTCCCTCACTCTCTCTCTTCAATTTCTGGATTTTCTAGCAAAATCGATGGAAAAAAGGGGGTTTTACCCTTTATATAGTGTCAAATTCGGGTCGGGTCACGTAGTAAATCTTGTAGGGGCGACCGTAGCACGCGTTTCTGCTCTGTCAGCTGAACTTGTAACGTCCATAATTCTCTACTCCGATGTCCTATCGATAAGCAGTTTATTGCGTTAGAAACTAGACTCAACGAACTTTATTTTAGACTTTTGTTTTACTTCAAAACCCTTCATATGCTAAGAGCTATTTGTCCCCCAATTTGGACCAAAATTTTCACACAAAACATGACCCATCCTTTCTCCGAAGTCGTACTACTCCATTTCTTCCACTCATTTCCTTATAAACCTTCCGGTATGCCTTATATACATCCTTCACTCAATAAATATACTTAAGAATGCTTGCTTCTTATGTTCCAAAGTGATTTTACTTAACCCTAACTCAACGTACTTATGTTTCAAATTTGATAAGTGTTCTTCGAAGATACGGGGCGTAACATCCTTCCCCCCTTAAAAACATTCGTCCTCGAATGTTGTAGTTTACAACCCACAACAACATCTTTGATTCGTTAGAATAATTATTTTTCCTTTAGAGTCCGATTACCATTTGCTTAAACTATAACTTGGGTCACTCTCTTCTTATTCTTTCTTAGCTCTTTTATTGCCTTCAGTCATATTCTTTCAATTTTTTGTCCTCATGTACATGATCGGAAATTAACTAGCATCCCGCTCTTGTTCTTTCTCCATTATGGTAGTCTTGACTTGCCGTGCCATAACTATTCATCGTCCTGTAAGTACTCTTTTTTTTTTCTCGCTCCTTGTTTCCTTATTAGTGGGCAGCTACCTTTCTCTCTCTACGGCGCCCTCTTTGCGTTTACTCCCTCGGTGCCATCTCGGGCTATCCTTTTATATCCGTTGATCTTAGATATACATTGTAAATTTTTTTTTTCTAGTCCGTTAGTCAGGCTCTCTAATCCTTACATCCTTGTCGTCATCTCTTTTATCCTTACATTCCAAATGTTTACCCAAAGATAACCGTGTTCCTAGTGAACCTAATGGTTATGTTCCTTTCTAAGGCCAGTTATATCATTATCCGAAATACGTATATACGTAATGTTTCTTCGCCATTTATTATCCTTCGCAGTCCGGTTACACTTATGGCAAACTTATAATCCGAGTTCAACTAATTTCATAGCTCGCAACATCTTTGAGCTCCTCGCTACAACCCTTTTTCTTTACTTCCTTCCCTCACATCTCCCAACACAATCCCGAAGCATAGATCACGACAATTCTTCTATTATGACTCTCTTGCAACGCAAGTATACTTGTCTTCGATTTCCTTGTATTGGTGATCGTTTCGTCAGTCGTTATTCCTTGTTGGCTTTCCGGTGTGGCCTTCTTACAATTGTAGTTGGGCATAGCTTCACGTCGACGGTTCATATAATTCCATAGCATATTCTCTCATGTGTAGTATAATTAGTGGTCCATGAACTATTTTCTAATATCTGGTGAACTCTTTTATTTCCATTCGTAGGAGCAGCGTTCTTTCTTTCCTTCAAAATTTTCCAAACTACCAATCGTTGTTCCTTTTGTTATAATTGTCATTGTCATCCCAAGTGTTCTTTGAGTTCCTCATCATCTCTAACACCCTTTATAAATTTAGCTTAGAGACCTTTCTTGCTCTTTTCATTACCCTTTTAGGCATGTCAATGCATACTTAGGTACGGCGCAATTTTTGCCCGATACGAGGGATTCAAATCATAATCTAAAAATATCATAGTTCATCTTGGCATAAAGTGCTCTCTTGAGTTATCTTCCATACTTTCTCCCTATGCATCCGCTCATATGATACACTTATTGTCAATTCGTTTCTCTTCTTTTAAGTTACCTTCGATATGCCAATACGCCGAACTCGGCTCCGAGCTAATAAATCTCTCTTTTCGAGCTTGAAACGTCATAGTTCCTTTCAAGTCTAGTATGTTCGTCCCCCTTATTAAGGAGGTCCTTATACGCCCATAGCCTTCGAGTAACCCTCGTCTTCGATAATTATCTGCCGCCCTTCACGATCTTCTTAGGGCTGGGGTTCCGTCATCATATGGTTTGAATTATCTATCTTCATGCTAGTTACAGTCTTGTATCCAATCAGAATACTTATAAGGGTTAGATCAATTTCCGATGCCTTCTTTTCCGTCTTTTCACACCTTTGTCTTTTATGACTAATAGTTTTCCTATTCGTAAGTTAATGGGGGCACACGAGGATTCACCACGTCCTTTATGAATCCTTCGATTATACCTTACTCCTCGTTTTTCTTCCCGACTGTGGTTAAAATATATCTAAAACTTCTTTCCCTGAGTTCTTCTTCCATTTATGTCTATATCATCTTATTTTTTTTCCAACATTTCCATACCCTTCCATCCCCTACTAGTCCTTTTGCCCGCTTAGCTCACTTACTCATAATCCTTCTTAACTACGCATTTGTGTTGCAGCTGTGGATACAAGTTTTTCGAGTGTCACCTTTCTACTTTTTGCTCTTAGCACAATTCTTATAGCTTACACTCTTTCATCCTCGTTCATCGAACCTTTATCTATCTTTCCGATGCCTACGGCCGGTGGTCTTCCATGCACGTTCCTTACATTTCATTCCATTTCCTCTATGATCGAATCTCTCGGTCTTCATATGAATTCTTATTTCATGTCATTAATTTTCTAATCAATTGTGTCGACTCATCGTCCTCGTTCTTTCCTCGATGAGTAATCGGTTTCCTACCGCCAACTCGTTAAAGTTGCCACGACCCAACCCCGTAGGCCGTGACTAGTGCCCGAGCTGGGCACCCATACGCGCTCACTAACCAGATTCAGCGTACAAACAACTCGTCGTACAACCGCACGTACGTGGCTCCAAACCGACGCATACAAACATATACTGCACGTGTAAAGGCTATCATAATATACATAACGTAGCAAAGCATACATACACGCACTCGACAAGGCACGCCACGGCGGATGGGCCGCCCAAACACAACTTACTCAACGCATCCGAAAAACGTACATAACCCACATCTATGTCTACGTACCTCTAATAAACAACAAAATCGATGACGGGACAGGCCCCCGCCGTACCCCGAACAAACAAATACATATGCCACGAACGAATATGTACCAAAAGGTGGGATCCGGAACAAGGACACTCCAAGACCGCTCGACGGGGAATCCTAAGCCGGCGAATTCACCAAAATCTGTACCGCGGCACGAAACGCAGCCCCCGAAGAAAGGGGTCGCACGAAATACGACCGAGTATGTAAAGCATGGAATACCGTAAAACGAAATCGCATCGAAATGAGGAGGGCAGAAAGTAGCACAATAACAACTTTAAAATCATAACACTTGCCTTTTGAAACATAAATCATACGTATCCATTTCATATTCACTACACGGACCGAGAAACAGAGTCGAAAATCATCTCGCACACATGCATAGATACAACGCGCGTCCCTACTCTTCTAGTGAGGGGCACGGTAAGTAAACCATCAGACACCAATTCCCCAGGGCCATGAATCCAAAACCCTTTAACTCCCCCCTTTTCTTTTCCCCATTTTTAAACTACTACAACTTCTTCCCCATTTTTTTCCCAAAAAAAAAATGTTTAAATCTTCCTTTTTTTTTAAAATTTCTAAAAAACCCTTCCCATCCCCAACAACCTTTTCCCCGCTATTCCCCTTCCAAATTAAATTTCTCAAAAACTTTTTGGGGGTTTTTTGCCGTTCATCCAAGTTTTTGGAGTTTTTCCCCATTTTTCCAAAAAAAGGGAAAAAATTCCTTGGTTACATCTTTTTTTCCCCCTTTCACGGAATTTTTACCTGTTTTCCTTTTGCCACGGCCCATTTGGGCCTTAAATACAGGGCCAACTTTTCATTTTTTTCATGTTTTCCAATCTCACTTCCTTTTTGGAAATTTCCAAATTTCCTGCCAAAAATTTCATCAAATTTGTCGGAACTCAATAAAATCCCGTTTCTTTTTCCCTCACAATTTAATTCCCCTTCTGGGGGAATAAAAAAAGTATCCTTCTTATTCCCATGGTTAAAGATTTCCATTACTTTACTCCTAAATGCTCTCCTTTTTCCTTCGAAAACCCCATTAGATCCCTTTTCCTACTTTCATCCTTAATTTTGGGTTTTTTCCCCTCCTCGAGCACCTTTTCTTTGTTATTTGTAGTATCATCGAAGTTCGGGAAATTTTCCCTTTTAAACCCAAACCCATTTATTTTTTAAGTCATCTTTTTTTAAAGCTTTTCCATTCCGAGGAAACCTTTAATTTTCCCCCCACCCCTTACCCCTTTATACCTTTAAAGGCCGGGAAATCTTTTAACATCGTCGCAAGGCTAACCATTCTTTTTTCTTCCCTTTCCCTCCGGGTCATTATCCTTTAGCCCCACTTATGGGCCCTTATTCTCTCGACCCCACAAACTCGTTTGTTCCATACCGCCAAATTTTACCCAAATTTTAAATGAAAAACCTTTTTTCCTTAAAAGTCCCGTGTTTTGCCCTTTGCCCCTTCGGAGGCTTCACTCATCATTTTTCCCTTACTTTTCACTTTTTCCACATTTTGATTTTCCTTACCTTCCACTACTTTTCTTTTTTTTTCCAAATTCTTTTAATTAAATTTTCCAACCCAAAATTTTTAAAAAGTGAAAAAAAGATCACCTTCCGAAACATTTGTCCCTTTTTTTTTTTGTCATTTGAACTTGGGCCCCTTTTCGAAAGTTTTTCCATATTCCGCAACTTTTCCCCGGGGGATAAAATCCCCGCCGATATAGCCACGATGGGATTTTATATGCATACTATATATAAAATTTATTACCATCCCCTTAAAAAATTTTTCCCAAACCTATTCAAACTCACCCAATTCCAGCCGTGATGCACCTTCTTTTCTTCCCCGGGCCTAGTCCGCCTCCCACCGACCTCTTAAGGTGTCCAACCATACCCAACCCTCCCTTGGGGGTTGCCCCGGCTTCTCATTTGCCCCCTTATTTTTAAAAATTTTAAAGGGACTTTTTGACCCCTTCCCCCCAAATACCCACCCCAGTATTTCTCTCCACCCCGACGCAACCCCTCAAAAATTTTGATGAAACCGGCTTTAAAACCGGGGGTTTTCGTATCCACCTCACCGCATGCCCTTTTCACCCATAATCAAAAGGCAATTTAAGTCTTGAAAAAATTCCAAAACTTTCCCGTAACGCATCCCCCTCCAAATTAGAAAGGGTCCTTACTCTTCCGACTACACAATTACTATTTTGGCCTTTTTAAATTTTCAATATTCACCTTTTATTGTATGTATGCCCACTTTCCGTCCTAGATTTCCGATTCCCGGGGTACGAAACACCTTGGTCGTCGTTAAATTATAAATACCCGTTATCGACCTTTGGGGTTTTTTCTCGCCCTATTAAATAATAACCTTTAAAAAAAGCAATAATTAAAAAATTTCCAAAAGGACCATATACCGTAGCCGACCGGCCTAGTCCCATCCGGGGACTATAAGCGGGGGTGCTCCTCCTCATCGTCTACCCACCATCCGCCGCCCCCCTTCATCATCCCTCCCTCATCCAGTCCGAGGGGTATAAATAACCGGCAACTCCCCGGGTTTTCCGAAGGCCGGATTTGGGCCGAAAAAATTTTCCCTAAAACCCAAACCCCGAGGGCGGGACTAGTGCCCACCACCCCAAAAAAAATTCATTTGAACTTTTCTGTTGACAAACTTAGGGCCGACATGTGCTTTTCCGGGGGCCCCCCCCGGGGGGAAAAACTCAAATCGCCCCCCTTTCCAAACCCCCCCAAAATAAAATTTTTTTCCCCAAGGGCCCGGGCCAAGGGGTTTTAAACCCCCCAAAAGGCGCCCCCCAATTTCCCCCTTTCCCCAAAAAATTAAAATTTTTCGGCCTTTTTGCACATTAAATTTAAAAAATCGCCCCAACCCCCCTATTTTTAAATTTCAAACCACACCCTAAAAAAGTTTAAAGGCCTAAAACCCCAAAAATCGTT
>NC_081345.1:76471383-76565830 GCF_029784015.1 Lycium ferocissimum
GGACCCGCCCGGGAGATCCACCCCCATTTCCAGTGCTCCTTTTTTCCCGGAGCATGGGCCCCAAAAACCTTTTGTTTGGGGACATATGTTGTCTTTGGGGGTAGGGCGGGGCCCCCCGCCCCGTCATATGATGTCTTTCACCCAGAGGTCGTGGCCCTTTGGGGTCATTGTGGTTGTTTTTTTTTGTTATAGGTTATATTTGTGTGGGGGGCGCCCCTTTTTGAGTAATTTGTTTGCAAATTTATATATATTTTCCCAGGCCTTTTGGGTGTTTCGGCTTGTGGTTTGTTGGGACGTTCCCTATATATGTATATATGACGGCTTTCGGCTTTTACGGAAATATGAGCGTTAAAGGGTATAACTCTTGGGAGATAGGTAGCTTCGACTTGCGTATGTTTTTCATATACTTATATCAGCTCGTTCATGCTAGTAGTGTATGACTATAGATAACAAGTGTATACGAGTGTCGAGCTCGGGCACTAGTCATGGCCTACGGGGTTGGGTCGTGACACGTACAATAGGGGGGTCAGTACGAATAATGTACTGAGTATGTAAGGCAGAAGAGTAACATACACAGGAGTCATGAAGAAAATTTGAAAATCATAAACTAGGAAGTAGTGAATACATTTGTATGAATGCATACATATGTCGACTATACGAACATATATATACGTATGAATGCATCTCTATGTCTTCTTAAGTGCCTCTGTGGGCGTATGATATGCATAGGTCATAGTGCGGGAACGTGCGGCCCGATCCCATATCCCATATAGGCCCGCCGGGCATAATAACATAATAGCCCGCCCGGCCCATAATAGCATAATGGCCCGCCGGCCCGCCCGGGCATCATAATCATCATCAACGTGCACCGGTCGATCGGTGTGTACGTATATAACGCCTCGCCCATTTCCCCATACCCCGTATATATATATATATATATATATACACACACACACATAATATACGCGTATATAACGCCTTCTGGTCACGGGTCAATATGCATATGTGTAAATTAATGCAATGCATTAATGTGAACTAACATAATCATGATATAAAACTCAGGACCTATGAATAGAAGGAACAATCATAACAAGGGGTATAGGATCATCAAGAACTGAGATACTCTAGTACTTCTAGAGTAGAGAGTAATATGGAGACTCGATTACTCAACTCCTTGTTCGCTCATGTCATAGGATCATGCCAAAATGAAAGAAAGGCAAAGCCTTAACATACCTTTCGGTAGCCTTAGCCAGCACGTTTATCCTTCAAGCTCGTAAATCCCACGTAAACCATCCATATTATCATTAGGCTCAATATCATACACTTGTCTCGAAGCATCCAAATGAAATTTTTTTAGAATCTGCCGAAATTAGGGCAGCATCTCCCCTGTTTATAAGCCTAGCTTGAAATTATAATCCAGCAACCAACAACAATAATAAAAATATCAACATCAACCACAATATTATCAACACCAATAGGTTCCATAAAACATCCCACATGATGTTTTCCAAATTTCTCAACTAACCATAAGCATATCCATAATACCATAATCAAGGAATTATATTTAATCTCAAATTAGTCCAAAATCTCCTTTCAAATTCACCTCATGGCCATCAATTTCAATTCAACACTTTATGATTTTTCTACTATAATTCTTTCCTCTCTAAGAATTGCTAAACCTTTACATCATCTCAATCATGTAAATAATAGGAAGAACATACCTTATAATAGACGAACTTCACTTTATTCACCCCTTTCCAAGACCAAGTTCATCACCACCTTGAAGAGAAATAAGAACAATTACTTTCCATGGATTATCCCTGGGGTTTTGATGTTGGTATTCTCTCTTAATAATATGGAAAGGTTATATAAGCTTATGGAAGGTTATGGAGGATTACGAAATATTACAGAAGATTATGAAAATTTATAGAGAGTTATGAAAATTTATGGAGAGTTATGGAACCCTCAAGAGCTCTTAGAACTCTTTAGAAGTGTGGTGAATGAAAAGATGATGAAAAATGATGGGTTAGAGGGATATCTATAGGTGTTTTGGGTTGGGTACTGTAGCAGTCCGTTTCTGCTTTATCAGCCTAACTTGTAACGTCCATAATTCTCTACTCCGATGTCATATCGATGAGCAGTTTGTTGTGCTGGAAACTAGACTCGACGAAATTCAATTTAGGCTTTGAAACAGCTTAAAAATCCCAATATACTAGGAGATATACCCCTCCAAAGTTGACCCAAATTCTGAAAACTTTATTTCAAATTTTCGACAAACTTATTTTCTTCGATTTGCTTGGTCCCGAAACCTTGAGACGTTTGCTTAACACATTGTAAGAGAATTCATTAACCTTATAAGGGTTCTATGACCTCTTCAAGCTTACGTTGGTTTACTCACAACGCATGTGACGCAGAAATTTTTTCAAGGTGTAACAGTGACAGAAGTGGTATCAGAGAAGTTATGTCCTAGGGTTGTCTACAGACCATATCTAGTAGAGTCTTGCTTATGAATGTGTTGTGCACCACGCTTATAGACAGGAGGCTGCAGGGTATTTAGGATGCTGTCATTCTTTCTATCCTAGATCGTGCGATAGAGCCATGAGATAAGCCTTCATCTTCTAATAACTTGTTCTGATTTCAGTGATGCCTTTGAAGAAAGCTAAAGCTGCCCAGAAGGGAAAAATAGTGACTGGATAGGCTACTAGCCATACTCCACGGACTACTAGGGCCCAGGGCAAGTCTCAGAGTGAGACCCCATCTCAGACTTCGCATACCCTGCCTACACCAGAGGAGCTTAGAGAGGTGCCAGCTCCAGCTCCAGCACTTGCCCCAGTGCCTCCAGTTCATCAACCAGATGCACTGGGTCAGGATATGCGGGATACTATACATTTATTGACTAGATTGGTAGCCACTCAGGCTCGACGTCAGGGAGTTGGTGTTGATAAGGCAGACCGAGCTATTAGTGTGAGAGTCAAGGATTTTCTTGGTTTATATCCCCCATAATTTTTCGGGTTGAGGTAGTGTTATATCTCGCATTTTGTACGTCGGAATATTTTGAGTTAGTGCGACAAGTTAAAGATAAGGCTATTTTTCCGACTTTGTTTCAAGACATAAGTTGCTTATGAATTTTTTTGGATGGAAATATTAAGGAAGTTGGGGCCGAAAGTGAAGTTTTGAAATTTTAATTCATGAAAAAAAAAAAAAGAAGATCATGTGGCCATGCACATGACTTGTGGGCCATAGGCCACATGTATGAAGAATATGTGTGGTATTAGATGACTTATTAAGTCATCTTCATTATTTTCATCTCTTGGTAATTTCTAGAAAATTGGAGAAAAAGAAAAAAAAAAAAAAAAAAAGAAGAAAAAGGGGGCCGGCCATGTGCATGGCATGTGCTGGTGTCTGTAGTTTATGCTAAGTGTGCTAGAGATGAGAGGGAAGAGTTGTGGGAAGCTATGGTGGAGTTAGCAAATCAGCATGACCTTCCTTGGATAATAGGAGGGGACTTTAATGTCATAGTCTCTGATGAGGAGAAGCAAGGTGGTCTTCCAGTCTCATCCAATGAGACACTGGATTTTTCTACTTGTATACAAAGTTGTGGTTTGATTGATGTAGGATTCACTGGAAGCAAATTCACCTGGTGGAATGGGAGAACTGAAGAGGAGTGCATTTTTAAAAGGTTAGATAGAATACTGGTGAATCAGCAAGTTCTAGACATCATGCCATCTACAGCAGTGACTCATCTGATTAGACATGGGTCTGATCATGCACCACTACATCTTGAGTGTAATAGCAATGCTCATCATATTGTCAAGTCTTTTAAGTTTCTCAACTTCTGGACAAATCATCATACATTTATGGAGGTGGTAAAGGAGAACTGGACTGCTGACTTCTGTGGAAATCCATTTTATGTATTTCATCACAAGTTGAAGAAACTTAAAAGAGTACTGGTTCAATGGAGCAGGAACACTTATGGGAATATTTTTCAGCAGATTGCCACTATAGAAGATACTATAAAGGTGAAGGAGTTGCAATTTCAAAATAATGCTTCAAGGGAGAATAGAATGCAGTTACATCAGGCACAGGCTGAACTAACCAGATTTTTACACTTGAAAGAGGAGTATTGGGAGCAGAAAGCTGGTATGAAATGGTTTAATGATGGAGACAGAAATACAAAATTCTTCCATTCATATGTGAGGGGCAGGAGGAATAAATTGACTTTGAAAAGAATACAAGATCAGTGGTACATGGCTAGAAAATGAAGTAGATATTGGTTACGAGGCAATCGGGTTCTGTCAGTCACGGTTTAGTGAAGAAAACTCGGGAGGGGATTATGCATTGTTGAAAAATATCCCTAAACGATAAGCGAAGAATAGCAAAACAGTATGGAAGAGTTGTCACTGAAAGTGAAGTAAAGGAGGTTGTGTTTTCACTCAATGGGGAAAGTGCTAGTGGGCCGATGGATTCACGGGACATTTTTATCGAAGTCTTTGGGAGATTATCAAGTTAGATGTGCTTCAAATGGTTAGAGCTTTCTTTTGTGGATCTGAGATACCACAATTCATCACACATACTAACCTGGTTTTATTGCCAAAAAAGGAGGTGATTAATACTTTCAGCGATATGAGACCTATCAGTCTCAGCTCCTTTTCAAACAAGATACTGTCAAAAGTACTGAAAAATAGATTGACAAAGGTTCTTCCTCATATTATCTCTAACAACCGAGACAGGGATTTGTGAAAGGAAGGTGCATTGCGAGAAAATGTATTACGGCACAGAGATCATCAGGGATATTAATCTGAGAGCTAAACATACTAATGTGGTCATAAAATTAGACATGGCCAATGCATATGATAGGCTTTCCTGGATATTTTTGACTAAAGTATTAAGACAGTTTGGCTTTGGAGAGGTTCTCATTGATTTGGTATGGAGATTGCTCTCAAACAACTGGTATTCAATTTTAATTAATGGTCAAAGTCATGGTTTTTTCAGGTCAAGCAGGGGGGTAAAGCAAGGTGATCCACTTTCTCCTGCATTATTCATTATAGCAGCAAAGGTCTTAACAAGGAGTCTAAATAAACTGCATGAGAAGCCAAGTTTTATAGGCTATGGAATGCCAAAATGGAGTCCTCAAATCAATCATTTATCATATCCTGATGATACAATCTTATTCTGTTCTGGGGATGGATATTCATTAAAGAAAATGATGAAGAGGTTGAGGAAGTATGAGAAGGCTTCAGGACAACTGGTAAATACTAATAAAAGCTGTTACTATGTTCATCACAAGGTATGCGAGTTAATAGCGAGATTAAAAGATACACTAATATGAGAAATGAATCCTTTCCTTTCACATATTTAGGATGTCCAGTGTTTTATGGAAGAAGGAAGCAAATATATTATGAGGAATTGATCAAAAAAGTGATGAAAAGGATTATGTCTTGGCAAAAAAGACTTTTATCTTTTGGAGGTAGATATGTCTTGGTTAATCATGTCTTGTAAACCATGCCGGTATATCTACTATCAGCCATGAATCCTCCTTCGGGGTGATAAAGCAACTTCATAGGATATTTGCCAAATTCTTTTGGAATAATGCGTGGGGGTGAAAAGCAAGCATTGGGTAGCATGGGACAAATTATGCTTACCAAAAGATGAAGGAGGGATTGGTCTTAGATCACTAGCGATATCTCTAATGCACTATTTGCTAAGTTGTGGTGGAATTTCGAGAGGTGGTAGAAGCTTATGGAGTAGCTACATGATTAACAAATCGCAAGAAATGGCACCCTACTATGGCGGTAGATAGAGGAGGATCACACACTTAGAGAGAAGATGGTGAACATAAGATATGCGGTTGAGCCACAAATATTTTGGTATTTGAGAAATGGAACTTCAAGTTTACGGTATGAGAATTGGACAAGGCTTGGGGCACTATATTATATCATCCACGATCTTTGCTAGAGAAGAAGAGATAGAGGTTAGGCAGTTTGTGGAAAATGGTCAATGGAACATGGAGCTGTTAAGATACTCTAGATCGGGGAATTGGCTCGAGATATCAAGGATAATATCAAAGTTCCGGATGGTGAAGAAGATGATGAACCATGTTGGATGTTGGAAACAAATGGCAAATTCTCGTTAAATCGCATGGGAATTTCTCGGGCATAAAGAGAGCAAACAAACCGGCTATAGGCTCGTATGGGAGAAAGGGTTGCCAATAAAGATCGGCTTTTTCATGTGGAGGGTGAGAAAGGAAGAATATCTACGGTTGATATATTGAAAAGGATGATGATCAATATACCATCAAGATCTTTGGTCTTTGTGAGGATCATAAGGAAGAAAGCGTAGCTCACTTATTTCTAACATCTTCCCTAGTTGTCAAGTTATGGAAGTTTTTGCTTCTTGTGTAGGTATTCCCACTGATGGAGTTGGTCTACATCAAATAATCATGGCATGGTGGACTACTGAACCAAAACAAAAATTGCAACCTATTTATAAAGCAATGCCAGCAGTGATCATGTGGTCATTATGGAAGAGAAGAAACTCCATTAAGCATGGAGGATCGATTACTCTCTCTTTTGAAACAACAAGTACAACACATCATACACCAAATCGGCAAGAAAGAGATTTCCATGGTTGCGGAAATTTATCTAGTGAGTGGGAAAATATGCGGACACCTTAGTAGATATAAACCAAGAGTTTATTATGCTAAGGTCTTTTGTGGAGAATGTCACCTTCGGGGAGATTAAAATGTAATACGGATGGGGCATGCGAGAGGCAATCATGGGATCAGTTCATATGGATTACGCATCGAGAGATAGCTATGGAGATTTGGTGTATGCGAAGCACAACAAATGGGAATAGCAACAAACATGGAAGCTGAAGCCGAAGCCATAAAACGAACCGGAGTTCGCAAAGAACACAACATTCAACAAGTTCGTGGAGATCGATTCACTTGTCCTTCAAAACATCTTACAAGATACATGGATCACTCCATGGGAGCGAGAAATCGATTGAAGAGATCAAACGGGACATGAGAGCGACAGTGCGGATTAATCATATTTTCGGGGAAGGCAACAAGCTAGCAGACTTTCTAGCAAATCAAGCTTTGGATCATGCGGGGATCAAAGTACATGATTTTTTATTCATGCCGACGAAGGAAGAAGAATTATCAACATGGACAAATCACAACTTCCTCACCGAGGATCGAACAAGGAGGATTCAGCAGCTTGACAATCAACAATGATACTACATGTATGGATAATCATATGGTGTGTGCACAGATTTGAACTAGCATCAAGGCTGATACATCAAGCTCACAAAGGGCATACTAGCTTAGGCATACAGGATAGACAGTTTCTTAGTTTTTTGATATTAGCTAGTTCATATTTTAGTCATCTTTGTAATAGACTATATTTTACATTATGCAATTATGAATAAAGGTTCTAACGAGCCCGGCCCGTTAGAGCAAAGTTTGCTTAAAAAAAAAAACATATATTTCACCTTCTTCCTTTTTTTTCAAAACAAGTTTTGTGCCGTAACACTGTAAATTATTTTTACACCATCATCTCTCTACCTTCGCAAGGTAGTGTAAGGTTGCGTACACGCTACCACTAGTAGAAATAGAAGTTTTTCCTACCAACATTCAATGAAAAATTTGTACTATAAAACTTGATTAATTTCCCACCTCATTCCCACCGAATAATTTCAATAGGAAAACGCATGGTGGGAAACATATTCCCATTGAAACGTTGGGACTTCCTAATATTTCCATGTAAAAACACTACTATTTAGATTTTTCTCACCAACATTCAGTGGGAAATTGCCACTGAACATTTTTCAGTGAGAAATTAAGTGGAAAAATAGTGATTTTTTAGTAGTGTACCAACCCAGACCCCATGTGTGAGATTACACTAAGTATGTTGTTGTTTGTTGTTACCATTTAATTAAGTTACTATTAATAACATATAATTATATATAAACAAGCACGATTTGATAATCTATAGATAGATTAATTAAACAGCAACCTGCAGGTTCAACTACACAGATAGTGTAAAAGTTTTTGTATCGACATCGTATATAACTTAAACCCTTTTTCTCCAGACACGTTATTTCATTAAACGTACATGTTTTTGTTTCTCTTGTACAGTTGCATATGCATTAAGGGGTACTCCTGTTATGATTAAAAAGAGAAACTCTTTTTATTCGTAAGAGAAAGAGAATTGGTTGGTTAGAGATAAAGTCATACCTTGATACATTTTAAGATTGGAGGAGTGTTGCATCTTTTTTTTTTTTTAGTACAGTTTTCTTTTGGGTCCAGGTCAGTTATATATATTACTAGTTAGTCATATCAGCATAAATTCTTAAATTCTTCAAAGTACTTAAAAAATTAACAAAACGGTAATCCTCCATCCCAATTTATATAATACTCTATTCCTTTTAGTTAGTCCCACAAAGAAAAACACTTTTCTATGTTTAGTAGCAATTCAACTTTATGAAATAATTTTTGGCCACATAAATTTCTGTGGTTTCTTTTAAACCACAAGTTTCAAAAGTCTTTCTTTATTTTTTAAACTTCGTGTCAAGTCAAACACCGTCATATAAAATGGGAAGGAGAGAATAATATTTTTTATTGAATTTTCTTGTAGGCACTTTTTGGCATCCATTGCATACAATTGCATTGATACGCATCTATAAATGCGTAGCGGATTCGCTTTAGCAAGTTCTCATCATTATTTCTTGGCATAATACATAAACAGACCCTTAAACTTGGCCTTAGCTGGCAAGTATGCCCTCTAACTTTAAGTGTGTATAAGTAGGCACCTCAACTTATATAAAGTTGAACATGTAAACACAAATGCTGACATGGCATTGACTTGGTACTGACATGGCCCTTCAAAATTTATGTGATACGTCAATGCCACATCAGCATTTGTGTTTACATGTTCAATGTTATATAAGTTAAGGTGCCTACTTGTTGTGTACACCCAAATTTAGAGGGCATACTTGCCAGCTGAGGCCAAGTTTAAGGGCTTGTTTGTGTATTATGCCTTATTTCTTTTAAATGTAAAAGGGACAAAAAGATGCAGATAGGGTCCTCTACTTTTTTTTTGTCCTCTACAAACATTAAGATAATGGGATTGTGGTATTTTTAGTAGGGGCCACTTTCTTTCATAAGAAATACTACTAGTAAATATGAGAGATGAGATCTTTGTGTTATTGTGTCTGTTCCCCAGGATCGTATTAAGCTCTGGTAATTTGATAACTTTGAGAGAAATTACACTGCCATATCCTACTGATAGGGGACCAAAAGTTTCATGACCCAAACCGGAGGGCCATGATGGGCACCCGAGCCTTTCTTGCCGAGCACCACTAGACATACATCTGTAAACATAATAATAATAATATAGGTGGGCTATGAGGGTGATACGAATCAAATTGGGGAAGGATTCAAATGAATCCACAAATGAACAACTCTTTATGAAATCAATGGAATTAAAGGTTCAAAGACCAACAATGGATTCCACCATCATATTGACTAAAATAGCCCTAAAATCTACTAACTAAGCTAAACCCTAGCTAAACGAACTATGATAATCCTATCATCACTCAAATATTCATCATCCAAAAATTTAAGTAATGAAATGAAAGACAAGCTGTATATACAAGCTAAGTAAAGCAGACTAATAGGCAATTACAATGCTACCCTTAATGAAGTAAGGGCCTTGTTTGGCTAGTCTTCTTACTGTAGTCTTCAATTCAAGAATTGGCCTTCAATAGACAAACACGCCCCTCCTTGCATAGATGGCCCTCTAATCAATCTTGCATGCATGACCTTCTTGCAAGCATAACCTTCTTTGCACAAATAGCCAACTCCCGATCTTGTCCAAGTTTGCAAGGGTAGCCAATTTGCAGAAATGTCCCCTTTCTATTAGCTTCTTCTTCAATCAACTCCCAAGCCACCTTCCACACATCATAAGCCATCTTGTGTGTCTTGTAGGAGTTTCCAAAGGCCTCAAACGACTTCCTCATCTTCCATGTAGCTTGTAGAGCTTGAAGTCTCATATCTCGTCCTTGAATGTATGTCTTGAAATGAAGTGTGCTAAGTAGGATCATATCATCCTCCCCTTCTTCAAAAGGATTCGTCCTCAAATCCGAACCTAACAAAACCCAAGGGAAGACATACGAAAACATACTCCTCAAGGATTGAGGGTTAGCACACAAAGTAATAACCACACATACATGCCAAGGATGGACAAATTTGTGGTACAACCATACATCAATTGCAATCATGACTAACAAGTGCACATATGAGGTATCAAGAAGTTGATTCCTCCAAGGTTCATGACATAAGGATGAAGTAATAAAACCAATGGATGCAAAATACAAAGCATGTAATACTACATTGATTCTATTTGACATGAAGCACCATGGGAACTCATTTTCCTAACAAGGTGTTCCTAAATCCAACAAGGTGACACCCGGGTCAAATGGGAAGTATAGCCACCTACTAGGGTCAATAAAACAACCAACTACCCCACAAGTACCTTCCCCAACATAAGATGCACCCCCAACACAAATAAGAGCAGCATCATATGCAAACAAGTAATAAAGAAAGGTATCACTTAATACAACTTCCTCATATATGTCATCCCCCAATGTAGCCTCACTATTAGGTTCAAGAATAAGATCATTCAATAGGCTATTATGAAGTTGAACATGAAAGAAAGAATTTCCAATTTCTAGACAAGAATCACCTTCCTTTGTAAAACTTTCCTTCCCCACAAATGGATCACAATCCTTCAAAGGAAGATCTCTATCATGGGAAAGAGTGTCATCACTCCATAGTGGGTTACATATCACATGATAGTCTCCAAAAGAAACCAAATGATCAACATTACCAAACATCCCACTAGGCTCACCATTCCCAATAGTCATGTCAATATCAAATAATGCATTATCTATAAAGAGAGAAGGATCAATTAATATTGAAGTATCAAAGCATGCAATTCTACTCTCATAAAGACAACGGTCACTTTCCACAATACTTTCATGCACACGACTAGGTAAATGACCAATTGTACCAACATCATCACTAAATTGAGGGTCATTAAGCACATCAAAAGGTTCCTCAAATAGTGTATTTTCATAGCACACAAATTGATCAACACAATCAACCACACTAGTTGGATGCAAATTGATCTTGCTAGAAAAATCAATTTGGTCATCGCTAGGATCAACTAGTGGGTGTCCTAACAACTCACATGACAATGTACTAACATGCAAATATAGGGATCAACACTAGGTGGACACAACTTGAACTTAAAAGAAGAGTCAAGATAGTCATCAATAGGATCAACTAGTGTTGGATCACCCATATCATACACATTGTCAATTGTCACAATAGCACTAGGCTCCTCACAAGGCAAAGACTCATTAAGCTCAATTAAGGACAAGCCATCATCTACACTCACTTCAACAACATGATCAATCACATCATTTGTGGTGTTAAGCTTAGCTATTTTACCTTGAAATTCACATTCACCTCCTTTGCCTTGGGTTTCAACTTTGGAGCTCGGTTGCTCCTTCGGGAAGCTCTCAACCACCTCAAGAACCTTCAAAGGTTGAGGGTCATCATTAGGTTTGCTTCCGAGAATACCTGCACTATCATTAAGACCACTAGAGAAGGAAGAAATGTCACAAGGGTTAGATAAAGGTTGTGACAACTCGCTCACATCACTCCTCACATCCTCTCCTTTTTCCTCTTTAGAGTTGTCACTTTTCACTCTCTTACTCCTCTCAATCTTTTTTCTCATAATTTGTTGGGCCTTGTGGACTTGTTCTTGCATTTGGAGAACTAGCACCGTCATTTCCTTGAGGTTTTCTTTTGCCCCTTTTATATGATCTCCTATGCACTAAAAGTCTTCTCTTATCTCCTTGAATCCACCACTTGTGCTTGTTTCTTCTTTGGGTTCATTCCTCGCTTGAGATCTTGCATTCCCTCTACTTCCTTCACCTATCAACATTCCCCTCCTAGCATCCACACCATAACCATGAGAACATGGCACATTCATTCTAGGATAATAAGCATGGTTCATTGTATTTCTTGAAGTAGGAAATGTATACTCTCTTCTCCTCCTCAGACTACTCCTACTTGGACCAATCCACACACTTATACCATTTTGCTTTGAATAGGAAGCTTTACAAGGCGATGTATGTGAATATCTACTAGAAGACTGTTACATCCCGTACGTTTACGTTAAGATGCATCACGAGTTGATCAATATGGATTCAGAGGATTAACGTTGTACATGAGGTTATAGATGTAAGACTCATAAGTTTGAAGAATTTCAAAACCGTTATATATTGTCTTCATAATCTTCTTTAAAGTGAAACATTCTTTTTGTAAAAGTTTGACAAATATGATTTTATTTATTATAAGAATAGAAATTATTTTCTCATATGAGAATTATCTTTTCCCATTTTTAGAATTAGTGGTACAAAATAAAATGTGCACTTTTGATATAAGATTGGAAAAATTAGAATTTGATAAAGTATACATTTTTACCAATGTCTTAATCTTTATGTCTTTATAAAATATTAGTGTATGTATTAATTTTGTAAAATGAGCATGATTTATTAATATTTTACTAGCAGTACATTATGATAAAGACAAAGTGACTAAATGCTTTTAACTTTTCCATGTGGGTCACGTGATAGTGTCCTTTAATAGATATATCTACATTAGTATATTAGTAAACTAAGTGATATGCATTTACAATTCATGATTTCCACCGCCTAAGAAAAAGTAAGTGGGGACAAACCATTTAAAATTTGTTCATATCCTTTTTGTTGAGTAAAGTTTTAAATTGCAATATATTCTTCACTTCCATTCGGATAGAGATATCAACATAAGTTCATTCTTTTTTGCTCCATTTTTCTTCCTAGCCAACAAAGTTTTCTCTTCTCTTGTTAGCCAACAAAGTGCCGCAAGGTTTCATTTTTCACAAATGAATTTTTTAGAGTTTTGAAGATTAAGTGTAATTCCAAGTTTAAACACGGTTATTCCTCCAATGATTTCATGATTATAACCTTGGTCCCCCCCGAATCTAAGCAAGTTCGGGATGATTTTGTGTTAAAGTTGAAGCTTTCTTCTTTGTGAAGTATCCTAAGTTTAAGGTTGTTCTTGTGTGATTGAGGTAAGATTGCATCTTTTCTCTATGTTCTTGAGTTAGTTTAGTTAGTCAACTTGTTAGATAAAGAAATTGTGGAAGAGAAGTTAGGATACATGCTAGAGCTCTTGTTAGTTTTGTGGACTGATTTGGAATATGATATCGAGTCATTGTGGCTGGATTTTCTGAAATATAAGTGAGGGTAGATGCTGTTAGGTTGTTGTTACATGAATTTGGAAGGAAAAAAAGTGCGTAAAGATATCGTAAACGAATCGTATATTGGACTGTTTTGGTGTATATCCTTGGAAGTTGACGCTTTCAGTTTGAAGAGGCTTATATGAGGGTATTGTTGTTGTTGTTGGTTTTGTTGATTGAGTTGTGGTCATTAAAGAATAGGGGAGATGCTGTCCATTTTGTTATAGGATAAGTTAAATTTTTGTTATACGATTAAGAGAATCGTTTGTATGGTTAACGATAGTACCATTATTATTATCATATAGGTCGAGGAGCAGTACGAGTTGAGTTCTTGAGCCGTTGAGCTAAGACCAGGTATGTTAAGGCTATCCCTTTTTTTCATTTTGGCATGATCCTTATCATATGAACGAACACAATGAGCAGGCGAGTTCCAAAGACTCTATTCTTAGACAGTGTAGATGTTATACCTCGCATTTTGTACATTTGGATATTCCGAGTTAATGGCGGAAAGTTAAGGACAAGGTCATTTTTTTTTATTTTGTTAAGAACGCATAAGTTGCATATTCATTTTTATTGGTATGGAGCATTAAGGGTAAATTTGGAATAAGAAAAAATGAGGGGCTAAAAGTTCGAAAAAAATTTCATGAAGTGGCCAAATGGCAATGTATGGCCGTGGAAATGTGGGGCCCTCTTCCCCCTTGGTTGGCCAAATTTAATTAGCTCAAATTATGAGGGGTACATGTGTTCATTTTACATTTGTAAGGGCCAAACATATATATATTATGGATGACCAAGTCAAATAATTACTCAACTTTTGTGACTTAAGAAATTTCTAGAAAATTGGAGGAAAAAAAAAAAAAGAAAGAAGAAAAAGAGACCGGCCATGTGCATGGTCATGTGCATGTATATATATATATATATATATGGTGACCAAATAAGACCCAAGTCATCATTTTACAACCACAAGAAAATTCAAGAAAGATGGAGAAAGAGAGAGAAGAGAGAGTTCGGCCATGGTGGCCGAACATGGTGCCATGGAAGCTTGATCAAGAAAAATTATTTTTTTTCCTAGCATTCCTACTAATTGGAAGGTCCTCTACAACATGGAGTATTTGTTGGAACAAGAAAACTGTTCGTTGTTGTCATATAGAAGCCTAGCCGAATGAAGAAAGCAAGTGGAAGGAGGTAAGGTTCTATTCTCTTTTGCATGTGTTATGGACGTTGGAGCATGTTATAATGTGTTGAAATGGGTGAAATTCATGAAGTTGTGTGTGTGGATGTGGTGGCCGAATGAGGGGCTGCCTTGGTGTGGAAGTGAGGAATTAGGTTTACTTAGTGTTTTGGTTGTTGTTGTGATGGATTCTATGATGTAAAATGAAGATTTGATGGCTCAAATTGGAGTTGTAATTGTTTGTGGGCTGATTTAGAAGATAATGTGGTTTCAATATAGCCTCTTGTATTGATGAAAATGATAATGCTAACGTATGGAATGGTTGATGTAGCTTATGAATTTGGAAGAAGAAAATGTGTTATTGATGTTCCTAAAATAGTTGGAAGATTTCGGGTGGAATGGCCTATTGTTTGGGTTGTTTTGAATATTGTATGGATTTCTTGGAATGTTCTTAAATCATGTGTGAATGGTTGCGGATTAGTAATCGAATATGTGAGCATTGGTATTGAATCGATCGTATGTAGTTTATTTGAATATAAATGAAATGTTGTCGAATTGTGTAGAAAGGAATTATTAATGTTAGAATGCGTTTTGAATCACTTATGGATATTGTTAGTATGGTTGTTGTTGATTTGGCCGAGTTGAATTCTCGGGGATGTTGAAGTTATAGGGGAAATGTTGCCGAAATTTTTGTAGACAAAGTGTTAATTTGGAATTGGATTCTCAAGTGTTATGGCTAATGGTTGATACCTAATGACATTATTGTAGATCGTGAGAAGTCGAGACTCAAGTTTGGATTAGCTTAGGAAGCGGCTAAGGTATGTAAAGCTCAACCTTTCTTTCTTTTGGCATGTCTTAGTTGAAAGTAAGTTATGACACGAATCTCGAGGTAACTCTATTCTGGTGATCCGAGCATGTTTATGATTCTTATTGGTTTCTTGATATTTGTATTCTTAATGTGGTCAAATCATGGTCCTTGTGTCATTTTGTATGATTAAATTTCAAAAGTTGCATAAAGGTTTTGTTTTCAAAAGAGTTTTGTTCCTAAACGATTCCGAAACTACGAACGTCCGTAACTTTCACAGAAAGGCTCGGATCGCTTCGATATGTTTGTAAAAAGTCCTAAAGTGAATAATGTTTGTAACTTTCCGAGGTGGCTCGAATTGATTTGACATATGACTATGATCCCTACGGTTCTAGTATATGCTTAAGATGTTTGATATGTTTCCGAGTAACGTCCGAAAGATTTTTGATATAACTATTGTCCCGATTTTCAAATGACGATCCGTTTAGATTACTTCATTGAGTCTCTGAAAATGATTTATGTGCATATGGTTTCTCACTACTCTGCTCGTGCCAAGCTCAATGCATCTTTCACTGAGTCCCGGGCCAGGACACGCATTCGTGCACATTCCACTGCATTATTCACCGAGTCCCTCACTAGAGGGCCGGGACACGCTATATATATATATATATATATATATATATGATGTGATGATGTGGGGATGGCGGCCAGGATGGCATACCGAGTCCCTTGCTAGCGGGGCCGGGACACGCTATTCACCGAGTCCCTCACTAGAGGGCCGGGTACGGTATATATATATATATATATGCATGCATACATGATGATGACATGATTTTATTCACCGCGTCCCTCATTAGAGGGCCGGGGCACGTTATATGTATACTTTATTTATGCACATTATGATTTTACTCACCGAGACCCTCAATAGAGGGCCGGGACACGCTATATATTTTTACGATGATTTCATGACATTGACATGCATGGTATATGTTTTCAAAGGCAAGTCTTATGATTTTCTGTACTCTTTACTTCAGTATGATCCCGCTTCGTATTTCATGCTTTACATACTCGCACATATTCCGTACCGACCCCCTTTCTTCGGGGCCGTGTTTCATGCCGCGCGGTACACCAGTGGATGAGTGAAGATATTATTAGAAGATGTTCCAGCGGGATTGGCGAGCTCCACTTTCTCCGGAGTGCTGCCGAGTCAGCGTATTATTGTTATGGTATCATGTTCCATGTTAGAGACTTTGCAGATAGAGTCATGTGTATAGTATGTCAGTTTGTAAGCGGCTCCATAGGCCGATGTATTGTTACGCATTATTTTACAGAATTTATACGATTATAGACTTTGTTTGATTTGGAAAAAGTATGAAAAGCATATTTGATTTCCGAAAACCTTTCATGATGTATTTATGTTATGATCTAAGGGCCCAGTACGATTGAGTGTCACGAGAGTCAGCGGGTTCGCTCGGCCCTAGGTAATGGTCGGGTGCCCATCACACCCTATCGGATTAAGGGTGTGACAGTAGAGATATTTGTATCCTTGGCCTCCTATGTTTTATGTCCATAACTCCCAGAGACTTATCATATTAGCTTCTTATGTCACCAGAGGGGTTCAGAGTATCCTTTTCCGAGTCTTACATGCATTTATATATATATTATATTATATTATATATGGATCGGGCTGTACGTTCCTCGGACTATTATAGCATATATAGATCGGGCCGTACGTTCCTCGGCACTATTATATTATATATGGATCGGGCTGTACGTTCCACAGCACTATCAGTTATATTATAACCTATGCCTATCATACGCCACAGAGTCATTTTCAGTCATATAGAGTTACGCAAATTTTTACATTTCATCGAGTCCCTTACTAAAGGGATGGGTACGGTATATAATTACATTACTAGTCTTTGCCTTCGGGGCTATTTACGTTATTGTTCTCTGCCTTCAGGGCTATTCACCGTACAGGTTGTTTCTCGTACTTTCATTATGATTTATGATTCATCCTTTATGATTACTGCTGCCTTACATACTCGGTACATTGTTCGTACTGACGTCCCTTTGCATGGGGACGCTGTGTTTCATGCCACACAGTCCCATATTGCTTTGTAGGAAAGTTATACAGGAGACTGACTGTAGGGTATTCCCAGGCTATCAGCTGGATTGGTAAACTCCATTTCATTCCGAGTATGGCCGAGTCAGAGTATTTCTTTGTGATTTGAGTCAGATGCATTATGGGTATGTTAGGGCCTTGCCCCAACTTATGTTTTGATATCATGTTCTACGTTAGAGACTTTTGCAGACAGAGTCATGTATACAGTATGTCAGTCTTGTAAGCGGCTAAGTAAGCCGATGTATCATTATGCATTACTTTACGTATTTCATATGATTACAGATTTTACTTGATTTGAGAAAGACAAAGAGAATGTTTTTGAAAAGCTTTCATTATGCATTTCATTTCATGAATTAAAAGTCCAGTGAGATTATGAGTATAACGAGAACCAACGAGTTCGCTCGGCCCTAAGTAAGGGTCGGGTACCCATCATGCCCTATCAGGATTGGGGTGTGACAAAGACCCCCCATAAGAATTATATGCAATCCCATTATCTTCACAAACATATTCACCATGAAGTGCATAGCCACTAGGCTCATCATCACCACATTCTTCCCATTCTTGCAAGTTCTCACCAAGTGGTTCATATCAAAAGTGTGAGGAAGGAGCATACCTCAATTCACCCCTATGTCCATGGTGTGTAGGATGAGACTCTTTATGCTTGTATCCACCATAGGACTCTTCTTCATAATCATCTATTGCTTCTTCTTGGTAAGCCTTATGAGGTGTTGCCTCACAATTGCCATCGGAGTAGTATTCTTCACCCTCATACAAGTTATGATCATATCGGCCATGTTTCTCATACGACTCATGAGCACCATCACCATCATATTCATTGTAAGAATAGTGAGGCTCATATTCCATGTCATCTCCCTCATAGCCTCCGTCACCCTCATAGTCATACCCTCCATTGCTAGAGGCATAACCTTTAAAATCATCTTTACAAGATTCTGAGGCTACGGAAGACGTCCTTATCTCTCCTTCTCCTTATGTCTCCTCTTCGTGTACCTACAAAACGAGCAAACAAGATTAGTAGCAAAAGCTCCTCAGGTCACTCGTATTTACTCTCAAACTTACCTCTCAACCTAAGCTTCTTCCAAGGTTGGTCAAGAACCCTTTTAATCCAAATCTATTCACAAGAGTGCTAACCTTTGTGGAGGAATAGATTCTTGGTAATCAAAAGACAGATGACTCGATAAAGCAAAAGGACTTGAGCCAAGAAGATTCAGCGAGGTAAAAACGAGAAAACCTTGAAAGAATTGGTACGAAATGAATCGGACTCAAGAACTAATCATCAACAAGTAAGAACAATTAAAAGTTGTAAATTAGTTTTAAGAATCAAATAAGTGAATTAGAAATGAAAGGAATCGAAGTGGAATCAAGATACGAATACCTTGAACAATGTTGTTGAAATTGGATTATACGGCTGGAAATCGAATTATACGGACCGTATATGACTTTCACGGGCCCCATTATACGACTTGCTTCAATTATACGGCTGAAGGCTCGGAATTTATACGATTGAGGCCTTGAGTTATACAGAACGTATTTGTGAATACGGTTCGTATAAGGGTCCGTATTTAATGATAACCCAAAACAGAAACTCGCTTAACTCCTTCACCTTATACGACCACAATATACGGCCAATATCTCTATATACGATCACCTTTCACGGCCAAGGTCTAGTTATATGACCTCTTAGATGTTCAACTTGCACGGCCACTTCTACTTATACGACCAAGACTTGATCTATATACGGTTGGAGATTAGACTTATACGATTTGTATAAGTTTATACGGTCAACAACCTTGGTCGTATTTAATGGTCTTCGCAAACAGCACGCTCCAAATTGAACCCAACTTATATGATCAACTTATATGGACCATATAACATTTTGTTGTCCATAAAAAGTGTCAATTTTTAAGGGTCAAAATTTGGACAGAACTGTCCACAAACAGCTTGTGTTATGTGATCAACTTTTATGGACCATATAATATTATATGGTCTATATTGTTATACCTCGCATTTCGCACGTCGGAATATTTTTAAGTCGGTTGCGAAGAATTTTGGACGAGGTTATCTCTCGACGTAGTTTTACGACAAATGGTTTATGATTTGTTTGGAAGGAAGCATTAAGGAAGAATTTGGGACGAAGAATGCATTATGGAAAAATCTAAAGGTTTCATGAAATAAGAATGAGGCGGGCCATGGCCACATGGATGCTTGAAATATATACATATGGAATTAGATGACATGTTAATCATATTAGTCATCTTTTATTATTGGAAGAAAATTCTAGAAGTTTGAATAAATTTGGAGGGAAAGGAAATTATTCTTTTGCATGACTTATTGGAGAAGCCATAAAGGGGACCTATGTGCTCAACTTATATTTGTAGAGGCTATATGTGTATATATGTATAAGGATGACAAGTCAAGGTAAGATTTTCATCATTTATTGTCAAGGAATTAGTTGTCTTTTTATTAAAAGAAATTTCTAGAAAATGGAAGAAAATTGGAGACAAATAAGGAGGAGAAAAACGTCCAAGGGGCACATGACTAGGCATGTGCCCATAAATATATATATATATATATGGGTGTGTGAAGAAGAAACAAGACAATTCATCATTTGGAGTCTAGAAAAATCAAGAAAAAGAAAAGGAAAGAGAGAGAGAGAGAGGTTCTAGCCGCCATGGCCGGCCGAACCTGCCCCTTGTTTTGTTCATGGGAAAAATATCTCCTTCATGTTCTCTTACTAATTGAAAGGCTCTCGTCGACGTGGAGTGGTTGTTAGGACAAGAAAATCATTCGTTGATGTTATAGCTATTCCTAGCCGAGAGAAAGAATTGGGAGGAGAAGGTATGATTCAATCTTATTCTTCTTATGTTATGAGTGATTTGTGTATGTTGTAAAGTGTGGAAATGGATTAAAATCATGAAAACATGGAAGTTGAAGTATAGCCGTGTATGTGTGTGTTGGTGTAGGAATGATGTACAAATGTTATTTTGTATGTTGGTTGTTGTTGTTATAAGTTATATAATGAAGAAATGAATGAAATGCATGGAATGTTGTATGTTGAAGGTGCGTAGCCGTAGGGGGCTGATTTGGAGGGGAGTTGGATGAATAAACTTTATGTTGTATTTTGGTAGTTGTTTGTTGCGGATTATGTAATAAAAATGAAGGTTTAATGACTTATGTTGAAGTCGTAATTGTGCGGGCTGATTTGAGAAGGTAATGTGATCCTAATGTAGTTCTTGAATTTACTAAAATAATGTTGTAGCATACGGAATTGTTGGTGTGGTTATGGGTTTGGAAAGTAGAAAATATGTTATGAACGTTCCAAATGAAGTTGGGAAGGTTTCGGGTGCATTGTGTATTGCATAGGTTGTTTTGAAATATGGTGTGACTTGTTTAGAATGTGTTATGAATTGGTTATGAATGTTGTTATTATGATTATTGGGTTGGTTGTTGTTGACATTAACCGAGTTGAATTCTCGGGTTGGTGAATATATAGGGGAGGTCTTTGTCGAAATTTCCGTAGAAGAGTAATGGCTTGGAATGAGATTCTTCGATGCTTACGGCTAATGTTGGATGTTCAATGACATTTTGTAGATCGCGAGAAGCCGAGACGCAAGTTTGGATTAGCTTAAAAGGGCGGCCAAGGTATGTAAAGCTCACCTTTCTTTCTTTGGCATGTCTTAGTACTATTAGGCTATGACCCGAGCCTTGGGGTAATTCCACTCTTAGAATCCGAGCTTAGGTATGTACCTTGTTCGTTCCTTAAACCTACTCTTTAATGGGACCAAAATAAGATTTTCATGTTTTCAAAAGAATGAATTTCAAAGGTTTTAAAAAGAATTGATTACAAAAGGGTCCCGAACTTCAAACGTCCGTAACTTTTACATACGAGCTCGGATCGCCCCCAAACATAGTATGTATGTTTATAAGGCATAACTTTCCCCTACCTACCCTAGTCGGGCTCGGGCGGGGGTCGACACCCGCCTGTGGGGCCCGCGACCTTTCTATGCCTATTCTGGACGACCTTCGGAAAAATGTAAGTTTCGTTTCATTTGGACTTTTGCATATGAATTTTCTTACTTACTTAATGGTTTAAGATTATGATTTTATGCATATATATGCTCACGACTCCGCTCGTGCTCATGGTTGTACCTCCTTCACCGAGTCCCGGCCGGTTATGCTCGTGCGCAATATGATAAACTCCGTGTGATGCCGTGTTACGGTTCTCCGAGCCCTCTCCGCAGGCCGGTTCCGTTTGGTGTGATGTCGTGATACGGTGTGTACGGTCGGCTATGATGTGTTACGGGGATTTGTCGGGTTACGGAGATCCGAAATCTTCGGTGTGATGCCGTGGCGTGGCGCCAACGACAAAGTGGGCGACCACCGTTCTAAGAGCTCGTGCATGATTTGCATTTTAATTGCATATTTTGATACTTTGCATATTATGTCTACCTTCCGTATTTTGTTCCTATGGTTCCGTATTTCGCTTTACATACTCAAGACATATTCGTACCGACCCCCTTTCTTCTGGGGTCGCGTTTCATGCCGCGCAGTACACCTGTGTGAGCTAAAGACACTAGCAGGAACGTTCCCAGCCGGCGTTGGCGAGCTCCACTTGTTCCGAGTGCCGCCGAGTCGTAGTTCGTGCATATCATGATATCCGAGTCATGTTAGAGACTTTGCAGACAGAGTCATATGCATCAGATGTCTGTTGTGAGCGGCTCTATAAGCCGTCATTTTGTGATATGTGATATTACAGATTTTGTACGTTCGCAAGTTTGTATTTGATTTGAAATTATGTATTTACGATTTGGCCATGGGCCCAATGTGAGTACGTGTGTTACGATAGTCCGAGGGTTCGCTCGGCCCGGATAAGGGTCGGTGCCCATCACACCCTATCGGAAATGGGGTGTGACAAAGTGGTATCGCAGCGGTGTCCGTCCTAGGGGTTGTCCGCAAAGTCGTGTCGTGTGAGAGTCCCGTTTATGGTGTGAAGCGCGCCACATTTATAAACAAGGAGGCTACGGGGCATCTAGGATGGTTACTCTTCTTTGGCATCTTAGATCGTCAGTAGAGCCAAGTTATAGGAAATTCCCGACCTTGGCCTTTGATTTCGACGAGGACCGGCGTTGACAAAGCGGAAGCAACTAGCGGTATGGAAGGTTACAAAGCACGCAGGTAAAGTAAAGATACGAAAGATATATAAGGTATTGGCATGCGATTAAAAGGCAAAGTTGGAAACTGAAAAGGAAGGTAAGCAAGAAAATGTTATATGTGTGGTCGTGTGGAGCCTATGAGGTTAATCTAATATCTTCGGACCCTTGCAGGAATATTGGAGAGCCCGTGTGGCTATAATGCGATACAATATGATGTGGTATGTATATATGATGATGGCCCCGTGAGGCATCGTTGGTATTTCTCAAGGTGGCGGTGTTTTGGAATGGTAAGAAATACGAGGGAACTCTCCGAAATTTTTCTAGAGATAATACAAAAAGGAGAAACGAGTTGGAAAATATTTTGAAAAAGTTGGGTTAATAGTAGCGATAAAAGTCGACCGAGTCAGAAAGTACGGCTACCCCCTAGGAATAAGTTAACTCGTGGAATGAGTGGTGAAGTAGTAAATAAGGCGTCGGTGGAGATACGATAGTAAGGAAATTTGGAAGGACTTATGCTACTAGGAGATGATTTGGAAAGGACCAGGCAAGTTTGGACAAAGTGATTTGATTAAGATAAGTATATGAGGAAAAGAATTGTGATGAATAAGAATGTATTGATCGATAGTTGGTAAAATATGCGGGGACGTTTTGAAATCCGGTAAGGCTCCGACGTACTCTAGGATATGCGTGAAGGTTGTGCGTGTGAGGTGGACGCGAGTATATCGGCGTTAACGCACCCGATTTCATTAGAGTTCCGGTTAAGCGTGCCGGCGTGAGAACAATTCCAGATGGGTGACCCCCCGGGAAGTTTTTCTCCGAAAATCTTACGAATTCGCAGGTAAGGAGCGAATAAGAAGTCAAGGTAGTCTAAGAGAGATTAGAGTATGTGGAGCGACCGAAACCTTGAAAGGACACGTAGACGGTGTGAATTAGGTCGGCGAAGAGAAGGAGTCGGCTTTAAAGAAAGGAATAAAAAGGAAGCGAGACAACCGTGTAGTAATAGGCTATGATGTATGACTGAGGATACGAGTACCATCAGCGGAGGATTGTGAGAGACTAAGTTGTAAAAAGGCAAGAAGCAAAGCAGAATGGACGTTAGAAAATGACGGAGGTGACACGGATAAAATGCGAACGCATAGAACACATTTTGGAAATGAGAAAAGGACTATGTAAGAGTGGTATGTTCGTACGATCGGGAGGCGTATAAGATTCCCGTGTGCGTTAAAAAAGAAACAAGCATGAATGGATAATGGTATAAGTATACCCCAAAAGGGGGGAAGCGGGTGAGAGAGAAATGCGAGAGAGGGAATGAGAACAGTTGATACGATAGTGTATTTGGTATGGACGTCTGGACTACCAACGAGGCCCCCCCCCCCACCGAAGTAAGCTAGTGAGATCGGAAAACCAACAATAAGTGTATAAGAGTTAGAATGGCGTTTGCGGCAATATGAGAAGTCTTACAAAAACCTCGAATGATGGGACACTAGAAAACGGACGGTGCATGAAGAAAAAGAGTATGACATGAGAATGGTATTGGATAGCCTAAAGGATAGTGTGTGAAGGATAGCAAGTAGCTATAAAAAAGGAGCTCCCCCGAGACGTTTGCGAGACCCCTTATGACTAGTCGAACATTCGAGGACGAATGTTCTAAAGTGGGGAAGAATGTTATACCTCGCATTTCGCACGTCGGAATATTTTTAAGTCGGTTGCGAAGAATTATGGACGAGGTTATCTCTCGACGTAGTTTTACGACAAATGGTTTATGATTTGTTTGGAAGGAAGCATTAAGGAAGAATTTGGGACGAAGAATGCATTATGGAAAAATCTAAAGGTTTCATGAAATAAGAATGAGGTGGGCCATGGCCACATGGATGCTTGAAATATATACATATGGAATTAGATGACATGTTAATCATATTAGTCATCTTTTATTATTGGAAGAAAATTCTAGAAATTTGAATAAATTTGGAGGGAAAGGAAATTATTCTTTTGCATGACTTATGGAGAAGCCATAAAGGGGACCTATGTGCTCAACTTATATTTGTAGAGGCTATATGTGTATATATGTATAAGGATGACAAGTCAAGGTAAGATTTTCATCATTTATTGTCAAGGAATTAGTTGTCTTTTTATTAAAAGAAATTTCTAGAAAATGGAAGAAAATTGGAGACAAATAAGGAGGAGAAAAACGTCCAAGGGGCCATGACTAGGCATGTGCCCATAAATATATATATATATATATATGGGTGTGTGAAGAAGAAACAAGACAATTCATCATTTGGAGTCTAGAAAAATCAAGAAAAAGAAAAGGAAGAGAGAGAGGAGGTTCGAAGTCGCCATGGCCGGCCGAATTCGCCCCTTGTTTTGTTCATGGGAAAAATATCTCCTTCATGTTCTCTTACTAATTGAAAGGCTCTCGTCGACGTGGAGTGGTTGTTAGGACAAGAAAATCATTCGTTGATGTTATAGCTATTCCTAGCCGAGAGAAAGAATTGGGAGGAGTAATGATGATTCAATCTTATTCTTCTTATGTTAAGAGGATTGTGTATGTTGTAAAGTGTGGAAATGGATTAAAATCATGAAAACATGGAGATGAAGTATAGCCGTGTATGTGTGTGTTGGTGTAGGAATGATGTACAAATGTTATTTTGTATGTTGGTTGTTGTTGTTATAAGTTATATAATGAAGAAATGAATGAAATGCATGGAATGTTGTATGTTGAAGGTGCAAATGTGAGGGGCTGATTTGGAGGGGAGTTGGATGAATAAACTTTATGTTGTATTTTGGTAGTTGTTTGTTGCGGATTATGTAATAAAAATGAAGGTTTAATGACTTATGTTGAAGTCGTAATTGTGCGGGCTGATTTGAGAAGGTAATGTGATCCTAATGTAGTTCTTGAATTTATAAAATAATGTTGTAGCATACGGAATTGTTGTGTCAGTTATGGGTTTGGAAAGTAGAAAATATGTTATGAACGTTCCAAATGAAGTTGGAAGGTTTCGGGTGCATTGTGTATTGCATAGGTTGTTTTGAAATATGGTGTGACTTGTTTAGAATGTGTTATGAATTGGTTATGAATGTTGTTATTATGATTATTGGGTTGGTTGTTGTTGACATTAACCGAGTTGAATTCTCGGGGTTGGTGAATATATAGGGGAGGTGCTGTCGAAATTTCCGTAGAAGAGTAATGGCTTGGAATGAGATCTCTTCGATGCTTACGGCTAATGTTGGATGTTCAATGACATTTTGTAGATCGCGAGAATTCTCGAGACGCAAGTTTGGATTAGCTTAAAGGGCGGCCAAGGTATGTAAAGCTCACCTTTCTTTCTTTGGCATGTCTTAGTACTATTAGGCTATGACCGAGCCTTTGGGGTAATTCCACTCTTAGAATCCGAGCTTAGGTATGTACCTTGTTCGTTCCTTAAATCTACTCTTTAATGGGACCAAAATAAGATTTTCATGTTTTCAAAAGAATGAATTTCAAAGGTTTTAAAAAGAATTGATTACAAAAGGGTCCCAACTTCAAACGTCCGTAACTTTTACATACGAGCTCGGATCGCCCCCAAACATAGTATGTATGTTTATAAGGCATAACTTTCCCTACCTACCCTAGTCGGGCTGGCGGGGGCCCGACACCCGCCCGTGGGGCCCGCGACCTTTCTATGCTTACTCGGGACGACCTTCGAAAAAATGTAAGTTTCGTTTCATTTGGACTTTGCATATGAATTTTCTTATTTACTTAATGGTTTAAGATTATGATTTTATGCATATATATGCTCACGACTCGCTCGTGCTCATGGTTGTACCTCCTTCGCCGAGTCCCGGCCGGTTATGCTTCGTGCGCATTATGATAAACTCCGTGTGATGCCGTGTTACGGTTCGCCGAGCCTTCCGCAGGGCCGGGTTCCGTTTGGTGTGATGCCGTGATACGGTGTGTACGGTCGGCTATGATGTGTTACGGGGATTTGTCGGGTTACGGAGATCGAAATCTTCGAGGTGTGATGCGTGGCGTGGCGCCAACGACGGCGGCGACCACCGTTCTAAGAGCTTCGTGTGATTTATTTGTATTTTAATTACATATTTTGGATACTTTGCATATTATGTCTACCTTTTCGTATTTTGTTCCTATGGTTCTCAGATTTCGCTTTTACATACTCAACATATTCCGCACCGACCCCCTTTTCTTCTGGGGTGCGTTTCATGCCGCGTGTACACCCTGTGTGAGCGAAGACACCAGGGCAGAACGTTCCAGCGGCGTTGGCGAGCTCCACTTGTTCCGGAGTGCTGCCGAGTCAGAGTTCGTGCATAATATGATATCCGAGTCATGTTAGAGACTTTGCAGACAGAGTCATATGCATCAGATGTCTGTTGTGAGCGGCTCTATAAGCCGTCATTTTGTGATATGTGATATTACGGATTCTGTACGTTCGCAAGTTTGTATTTGATTTGAAATTATGTATTTACGATTTGGCCATGGGCCCAATGTGCGAGTACGTGTGTTACGATAGTCCGAGGGTGTTACGATAGTGGTTTGGTGCCCATCACACCCTATCGAAAGATACATATATAATAGCACCTGAAACTCAATGCTACTGCCCTTCTTTGGCTCGTGATTTGTGCACGATTATCTTGGATTTGTTAACCTATTGGGACCCAATCAACCTAGGATTTACCCCTTTAGGGTAGAAAATACTTTTCACAATTTTGAAAAATTCTTTTGGATCAAAACCACCTTTTGGTCACCTTTTTCCTTATGAAGATTTGAATATCTTCAAGAACAACAAGAAAATTCAAATTCTCAACTACTTCAATTCCAACTCCAATTGAACCCAATTTTTGGATTTAGCCTCCCCTCAACCTAGAGAACAAAGCCCACTCCAAATTGAGACCAATTGAACACCACAAATTGAAGACCGACTTGCTTGTTCTTCAAGTTCTTCAATCCTTCGAAATCCAAAAATGGTAGATCCTTCAAATTAGCTCTAAATTAACTCAAATTTCGTCTAAGTTCCTTTTCACCTAGATAACAAAGCCCAATAAGAATTAACCTTCACCCCCAACCGAACCACAAGACCCACTATTTTCAAGCTTTTCAAGGTCTTTCAATGGTGAAAACCACAAACCCTTTCCAAATCTCTTCAAATTTTGTTTCCAAGTGGTTTTCCTACCAATAAACACATATCTAATATCAAAATCAACAAACAACAAAATATTGGTCGAATCAATTAAACCCCAATTGTTCTTCAAAAATCTTCAAGTTCAACAATGGTGAACTACTCCAAACTTCTCCAAACCACTTCAAACTTCGGATTTAAATGTATTTCACCTCAACAAACTCAAACTCAACTTCAAAACACTCAAAGCAAACCACAATTTCAATTTTCAAACTTTTTTGAATTTTTAATTTTTTTTTTGAGATTTTTGAATTTTGAGCCTAGGATTAGAAATTGTAGGAACAATCTCTTAGCCTATGCTCTGATACCAAATGATACGAATTGAATTGGGGAAGAACCAATTTAATCCAAAACGCGAAATTTAAAGATACAAAGAAAAGGAGATGAAAAAAATGGATAAAAGCAAGACCCAATTAGGGTGAATTTATGGGCAACCTTGGATATATTAAATCCAACACCTCTCAATCTAATTCAATCCTAAAAGAACCTATACTATTTGAAATCAAGGCAAGAGTGATTCAAATGAATCCACAAATGAACAACTCTTCATGAAATCAATGGAATTAAAAGTTCAAAGACCAACAATGGATTCCACCATCATATTGACTAAAATAGCCCTAAAATCTACTAACTAAGCTAAACCCTAGCTAAACAAACTATGATAATCCTATCATCACTCAAATATTCATCATCCAAAAATTTAAGTAATGAAATGAAAGACAAGCTGTATATACAAGCTAAGTAAAGAAGACTAATAGGCAATTATAATGCTATCCTTAATGAAGTAAGGGCCTTGTTTGACTAGTCTTCTTATTGTTGTCTTCAATTCAAGAATTGGCCTGGAAGGTGTGCCAAACACGCCCTGGTTACAGATGGCCCTCTAATTAATTGCATGCATGAATGCAAGCATAATCTTCTTTGCACAAATAGCCAACTCCCGATCTTGTCCAAGTTTTCAAGTATAGCCAATTTGCAGAAATGTCCCTATTTGCACGTTTGGCCACTTTGCACATTTGGTCCCCTTTCTATTAGCTTCTTCTTCAATCAACTCCCAAGCCACCTTTCACACATCATAAGCCATCTTGTGTGGCTTGTAGGAGCTTCCAAAGGCCTCAAACAACTTCCTCATCTTTCATGTAGCTTGTAGAGCTTGAAGTCTCATATCTCGTCCTTGAATGTACGTCTTGAAATGAAGTGTGCTAAGTATGATCATATGGTTGGGAAGACAAGACAACCGAATACATGAGCATTGGCACCGAAATGAGACAAATCTCAAAGGACATAAATACATAAACATGTTGGACATAATGTCCGGAATTATTGTGCCATCCAACATCTTACTGTACATAACTGTCTACAAGCCTCTACTGGAGTACATAACATAACGTGGTCGGGATAGGGCCTTGCCATACCCGTAAATATGCATACATATCCATACTGACTCACAAGGCAACTTCGGTATTGAATGGAGTGCGACAAAATCGATACTTCGCCGTTAGCCGGTATCCTACCGAGTGATCCATCAACCGATTTTACAGCGGCGGCATGAAATGCGCAGTCTTTTTGGCAAAGGAAATTAATACAAATAATGCACCAAGTATGCATGTCACACCCCGTACTTTTGGAGAAGCACTTATCAAATTTGAACGTAAGTATGTTGAAGTATGGCTAAGTTGTTACACCCTGTAGTTTTGTACGTTGAGATTCGTTAGGTGATGGTTGTTTTAAGTATGGACACTGGAGTTACCTTGAAGGATATATCAGATTATATGCGCCCATCTTATGGTTATGAGGGTTTAATTTCATATAATAAGCTATGGAAGGATTGGAGGACAAGTGAATTAAGGAAATTAAGTTTGTTGGAATTTTGGAGAAAAGACGGGGACAATTTTGGGCCGACTTTAGAGAGGTATATCTCCTGGTATATCAAGAGTTTTGAGGTGTTTCAAGAGCCTAAAATGAAGTTCGTCGCCAACGCAACAAACCGTTCATCAATATGACATCGGAGTAGGGAGTTATGAACGTTTTAAAATGGACTGCTAGAAGTCCGCGAACCTACACGAAAATTCTAGAAATCATTTAAAAGCCCACCAATTTCGGCCCATTAGCCCCAAACCGAATTGGAATACTATATATACCCCTTAAGTCATCTAAATCATTTAATTTTCATCATTTTTCATCTCCACATCTCTCTAGAACTTCCCACAACATTCATCCAATATCCAAAACCTCCCCAAACCTTCCCAAATTCTCTAGAACATTCCTCCAACTTCCACAACATACATGAATATTTCCTACAAGTCTATATGATAATTTTGGTCATTTTATTTCATTTTTAGCATATCCCCAAGTCCTAGGAAGTCCTAGAAACTTCTCCAAACATATTCCAACATATTTCCAAGCCTAAACCAAGGATCAAAGTGAAGATTAAAGTGGTTAAGGGTTTCCAAGTGAGGTTTATACTTGTCTCCTATTCTTGAAGATGTTTGGGTGAGTATTTTTAGGGTGAAGAAACCATGGAATTGAAGTGTTCTCGAATTTTAAGGTAAGATTTCATATTAGTTTCATGTTTATGAGTTTGTTTGGTAATTATGTTAAGATTTGAGGAGAAGAAAGTTGGAGGAAAAGTTCAAATATGCATTTGATGATATTTATACTTGTGAATTTACTTGAGTTATAATTATTAGTATATTTTGAGCATAATCTTGTTATGAGGGATAATAATGATGTTAAGGAATTGTCGTATATGAGTGTATAAGGGGTTGTTGCTATGGATTGATTATGAAAAGAAGTTTTGGGATGGAATGGAGTATATTGGTATTGATGATAATGTTGTTGATGTTAGTGTTGTTATTATTGCTGTTGGCTGTTGGTATTGTGATTTCGGGGTAGGGATATAAACAGGGAAGATGCTGCCCGAATTTCAGCAGAATCTAAAAGGATTTAAATTGAAGGCTTAAGACAAGCGTATGACGATGAGCCTAACAATAGTATGAATGGTTTTATATGTAGATTTCAAGACGGGAGGTAGGTTGGAAAGTTGAGAAGTGAGCTTCCAGGTATGTTAAGGTTGTCCTTTCTATTATTTTGGCATGATCCTTATCTTAAATTTTAACACGAATCAAGTTTAATCTCCGAATTCAGGTTCCGGCGGCGTATAGTTGTGACTATAATATCATATTGCGGTGAATCTTGGATGAAAATTCAAGGTGATTATTGAAGATATTGCAGTTTTAGTGGGAGTAAGGTACGAATTTTCCTTTTTGGTATTGATTTAGGTTTAATTACGGGAATAAAGTTATTAAATAGTTGTATGACGAATTTGTTGGTTGCAAAATTTGATAAACATCGTGTGGGATGTTTTATGGAGTACTTTGGTATTGGCGATGATGTTATTGGTGTTGTTGTGTTGGTTGTTGAAATTATGATTTTGGGCTAGGGATATAAACAAGGGAGATGTTACCTGAACTTTTGCAGATTCTACAGGAGTTTGATTTAAAGACTTGAGATAGGCATATGACGATAAGTCTAACGGCAGTATAAATTCTTTTGAATGTAGATTTACGAGCTCAAAAGAATAAGCATTAAGTTGAGTAGTAGAAGATTAATCAGGTATGTAAGGCTAGTCCCTTTCCTTCTAAAGGCATGACTCCTATGTTACGATTCCATATATGTCTTCCATAACATCCTTGCTTCCGAAAAATGAGAAGTTCATGATTCTCAAGGGTTTTATGCTATCAAAAAAAAAAAAAAAAAAGATGTGTTCTATGATAACCGTGGTGACAATGATGACTCCTTTCCTATGAACTCATACATATTTTCCATGATGTCTTTTCTCCACAAGCTAGAGATTCATGATTCTTAAAGTTTCTTTTGACACTAAAGATGATTATGGTTTTATGATGAAAATGATGATGATGATCCTATTTCTTAAGTTTCAAAGTTTATGATTTTAATGTTATTATGAGATTATTGAGCTTATTTCATGATTTCCTTGATTTTATTCATTGTTGTTGATCTCGCCTTATAATTATTGTTCCTTCAAGGTGAGATACAGCGATGATGATTATTCCATAGTATAAATTCGAGGTTACCGACCTTACATCACTCCGATAGAGTTGTAGCTTTTACTTGCGCTCTCATGCATGCTTTATTATTATGTATGTATTTTAATTACATCGCGCCGCCCAATAGGTGGCCGGGTAGATACACCACTGCAGTGGGAAGCTTACGCCCGGGACGCGGGAGGCCTGGACGCGGGCTAATAATCATAACACCGTACCTATATGGCCGGGCAGCAAAACACCGTACCTATATGGTCGGGCAGTTTACTAGTATATATATATATATATATATATATATATATGTACATACACGTATATATATATACGTATATGTACATATATAGATATATATATATATATATGTACATATATCTATATATATATATATATATGTACATATACGTATATATATATATATATATATATATATATATATATATATATATATATATATATATATGTAATGTTGTTTTAAAAAAAGTTAAGTTAGCATGCATGGCATCCGCCTTAAGAGGCAATCAGATGTACAGGTTATCTCTTTACTTCATGTTGTGTTTCACGTCTCTTATTATGACATTATTCATGCCTTACATACTCAGTACACTACTCATACTGACGTCCTTTCTTTTGAACGCTGTGTTTATGCCAGCAGGTGGACGAATAGACGAACCTGCCCCTTAGGAGCTTTATCAGCGGAGTTCCCGTAAAAGCTCCGAGCTGTCCCGTGAGTAACCATAGCCTATGGTACTTCCCTTTTGTGTATATACTTGGGCACGACGTAGTCTTGCCCCGTCCTTATAGATTCTTTTATTTTGTATAAATGGAGGCTCGTAGACCGGTGCATGTATCTAGATATTTCGTAGCCTCGTCAGTACATATTGGTGTATAGTATTTAGACAGCCTTGGCGACTTATGTTTATGGGCATGGTTACTGGTGATTACATAATAATGTGCCATTATCTTGTGATACCCATCCTTACAGAGTATGATGCATATGAGCTAGCTTATGGCCCACCTAGAAATGATTATGAGGTGATGCAAGCCCAACTCCATCGAGCTTCATGAAGATGGAGCCTTTGTAGATCATGGGAGGTCAATATAGGACGGCCTTCAAGATATGGGAGATATCTTGGATGGAAGGCTTCAAGATGATGACATTCAAGATATGGAAGATAGTTTGGGAGGTCAAGTAGAAAAGAGGCTATTTGGAGAAGGAGTCTATGCATCCAAGAGAGGCTAATACTTAAATGCAAGACTTTTTCAAGTTTCATTTCCAAGGGAGAAATTCAAACAAGGCCCTTACTTCATTAAGGATATAATTGTAATAGAGCTGGTTGTCTTCCTTATTTTCTTAGTATAAATAGTAGACTAAACATTTCAATACTTAGTTTTTGATGAATTATGAATATTTTGAGTGTTTTAAAGCTATCTCTAGAGAGAGAAACTTGTAAGAGGCCTTTGGTAGGCTCTTGTTGAATCTTGTGTTGTTGAGAAGTTGGTTGCTTGGGAATTCGATTCCCTCGCGGTCAACTTAAGAATTTGGTGGTTCTTTTGATGATAATTTAGAGGTCTTAGTTTTATATAACTTTGGTTGCTAAATTGAATCTGAAGTTGTGTCAAATTATCTATATTTTCTTTTCCTTTTGTTTATCTTCTTAATTTCTCGTTTCCGCGTATCCGTTATTGTATCATGAGGTGTGTGTTCAGAGGTACTCAGTAAGCCAACTCTAGGTGCCCGTGTTGACCCTCCAGCTGGATCGTGACAAAAGTGGTATCAGCCTTTCTGTTATATCCCGTATTTTTGTACATTGGGATATTTTAAACTAATCGCGATAAGTTAACGACAAGACAATGTTGGGATACGAGGTAGAGACTTTTAACCTCCGATTCTGTTTTAATGCACAAGTTGCTTATAAATTTTAATTGGTATGGAAATACTAATGGAGATTAGGGATTAATTAACCATGATTAAATTATTAAGTGGGGATTAGTGATTAATTATGATTAATTAGCCTAATTAAACCACAAAGTGGGCCCCACAACATATGGCCGAATATGGTTGGCTCATGAATCTTAGTGGGACATGTGTCATGGCTGGACACGTGTCACTTCCATGGACAACATATATATAGAGGATTGATGACTAATAAATCAACTATGTATTCATTTCATTTTCAACATTTTGTGAAGCATAGAGAGAGGAAGGGAGTTCGGCCATGGCTGCCCAAGGTGGAGCTTGAAAATTGATGCCAAAAAATTTATTTTCTAAGGTATTTCAACCCTTTGGAAGGTGCATAGCATCGTGGAGTAACCACTGGAGTAGCAAGAACAATTATTATTTCAATTCACAAATTCTAGCCAAGTTGAGAAGCCAAGTTGCTAAGGTAAGGGCTGATTATGTTCTACATGTTTTAGTAAGGATTTGGGCTTGTTGTAACTTAGTAAATGTGAATGGAATGTATTAAATTGTGTATGTTGATGTTGGAAAGCTGTCCAAGCCGTGTAGGGGCTGTTTTAGGAGAAAATGGTGAATTGATTTTACTTAGTATTTGGCTGTTGTTGTTATGGATTTTGTGACGAGAATAATGGTATTTAATGGTTCAAGTTAGAGTAGTAATTGTTTGTGGGCTGTTGTAGAAGTTAATATGGAATTAGTAGAGTTTCTTGCATCTAAATGGATAATGTTGTTAACGTGTGGTTGTTGATATAGTTCATGAATTTGAATGAAAAGAATGTGTTGTGTTTTTCTTGTTGAGCTTTGAAGATTAATGGTAATTAAGATTATATGTTGTGTTGTGTGTTGGTTGGATTATTGTAAGGTTGTTTAGGTGAAAATGTTACGACTATGGATCATTAAGAGTAATTTTGGTATGTAGTAGTCGTATGTGAATTGTTATCGAATGTTATGAATGTGGGCTGTTTTGGAGTGTTGTACGGGCTGTCCGGAGTGTCCTCGAGTCATGTTTGGATAGTCTCGGGTTGATACTTGAATGCATGATTAGTGATGTTGGCTTGGTTGTATGTAGTTGGTTTGAATATAAGCGAAGCGTCGTCTAACTATCTCGAAAGGAATTACTAACGTTAGAATACGTTTTGAATCTCTCCGTAGTTTAATCGTAGTTCTTGACGTCTTAATATAGGTTGAGATACTATGGGGCAGCGTATACGTGTCGTGTTTCGAGTAAACGCTAAAGGTATGTAAAGCCTATCCCTTCTTTGTTTTGGCATGTCCTAGATGTAAGTAAGATACTGTTACAACCCGTATTTTTCACCTTTGGGAATCTCGGGATTTTTCGAGACAAGTTAAGGACAATGTAATGCATTGATCTTGTTTGGTTCATAAGTGGGTTATGGAAAATTTAGACGTGGAAATATTGGAAAAGTCTAAGGGCAAAACTAGAATTTTGGAAAGTGGTTTCATGAATTACCAACAATGTGGGCTAAGGATTTTGGGCTTGGAAGAGTTTAAAAAAAAAAATAAGAGACCAAGCCCAACCCATGAAGGTGGTCGGCCATGGCCTTGTTTGGCCAAGAATTAATAAGTTGGTCATGTGATTTAAACATGTGACCAACTAGTTATAAATAGGGGCAAGACTTGTGAGTTCTCTAGAAAATTCAAGACAAAGGCAAGAAGGAGAAAACAAGAAAAACAAGAGAAAAAAAAAAGGGGGCATTCGGCCCTAGCTCCAAAAATTCACCTCCCAAAATATTGATCCAAAAATTAGTTTCTTGCGGTTTTCATACTAATTCAAGGTCTCTTTACAACTTGGTGTAATTGGTTTGGAAGATTAAGCCTTGGTTTTGTTGCTTGGACAACTTAAGGAAGTGAAGAAGTTGGAAGTGTAAGGTAAGAATTCATCCTTTCTAATTGTGTTTTGAAGGTTTGTTTGTGTTGTAGTATATGCAAATGAGTTGAGAGCATAGAAACATGGATGTTTACATGGTGGAAGTGGATGCATGTTGGTGGCCGTGTGTATGTTTAACATGTAGCATGATTATGTTAAGTTTTATGTTGTATTATGATTGTAGACATTGTAGAATTTGTATTGGAAGTGAAAGGTGGATTAAAATATGGTGAAGTTGAAGATTGGCCTATGGCCGTGTGGTGTTTGGTAGAAGGAACATGTTGAGTTTATTTTGTTTAATATGTTAGTTGCGTCGTTGTGATCTTTATAGTGTAAATGGAGGTTTAATGATTCAAGTTTGGCATTAGAATGGCTTATATGTCGTTATAAGAGAATATATGTTCTAATGTGGTTATGATGTAACTATGGAAATGCATTATTTACGTACTAGTTATGATTGTTATTAATGAATTTGGGAAAAAGATAATGTGTTGTGAACATTTTGGTCAAAGAATGGAAGATTTGAACGAGTTATGGTTTCGGTGGAAAATTTGTATATTTTGTAAATAATGTGAAAAATCATATGTAATGTCTCCTAAAATGAGGTTGGAACAATCTTGATGGGTAATGAGTACGAAAATATTGATATTGGTTTGGAAACGTGATGTTAGTTTGGAGGTTGTCGCTTTATGTAAAAAGAAGACCATTCGTGTTAGTTTGCGATTTTTGTTGTGGGTTGATGTTATTGGTTTGGTTGTTGTTGGTACTTGAGCCGAGTTAAATTCTCGGGCGTCATATTTATAGGAAGTGGCCGCGAAATTTCGGTAGCCAGATAGAACCCAAAGATTGAAATGTCAACTTGCATGAATAGTAATTGGGAAAGATGACCATTTGCAGATTTTTGGCGAAACGGGATCGGAGTCTCGACAAGCTTAACAAGCGAGAAAGGTATGTAAAGCTTGCCTATTTCCCCTCTTGGCATGTCTTAGGGTATTAGGCTTGACCTTGGTCCTCGAGGATACTCCTACTCCCTAATCGCGTTCGAATTTCCCCCCTTTTTCTTTCAAAGAAGATTGAACCCAATTAGGTCATAAATGACTAGAATGGTCTTAGACGTATAAAACTTGTCCAAATCCAATCCGACTACTCTAAAACATTCATTAAGGATATTATGAAGTTTAATAGGCACGTTTTATGTCCGCCACCTCATTTGGCCGAGGTGGGCCCACTTTGTCCGAACTTTTCCTATAACTCAATTTATGCTGCCTTTGAATAGCGACTAAGAGGTACTTTTAATTACCTTCCTAACTTCTAAAGAATAAGTGTTATAACTAATTATGTGAGTCATATGACTACCTTGGGATTTGAAACTACTCCAGGAAGATTATTCCGACACATATCTTATTAGTTTATTTCGTACGACATATAAAAGAGATTTGTCTCCGTACTACTTCCAATTACTTGACGACAAATCGTTTTAATGATTCCATGGTATCTTACAAAATATTTTGGCTTGGCAAACGATTCCGAAAGAACTATTTTGACAATAATTCTCCGATGTACCATACGACATACATTATGACTATCGTCCGGTTTCTGAAATTTGACTTCTTACCTGTGATGATTCATCGAGTCTCTCGCAAACGTTTTGTGCGTCATATTGCATTAGCCACTACTCCGCTTCGTGGATGCCTCAATACTTCCTTCCACCGAGCCGGGCCGGGATATGTTATCAAGCGCTTTCCACCGCATTGTTCGCCGTGCCTCGGTGCGAGGGGGCGGTATGACATGTACGGGTCCAGTATCTTGTGCCATGTACATATCCGATATCTAATGGTGTGATGTGGTATGGCCATTTGGTATGTTCGACGGTTTCGGAGATATTTCCTACTACGAAGTATGATGTGTTATGGCGCCGGGAGACGGGCGCCCTTATGTTCGTTCACCGAGTCCCATAGCGGGGCCGTTTTTGGCATATGTTTTCTCGCATGCATTATTTATGTCTTTTGATACGCATTTTTGATTTCCTATGTATATTGTTCTATCTCCGTACATTCCGTTCGATTTTCATTTTATTACTATCAAGCGCCTTTTGCTTTACATATTCGACATTTTCCGTACCGACCCCCTCGTTCTTCTGGGGCTGCGTTTATGCCACGCGTGTACCGACGCTTGATTTGTTGATCCGCTCGCCTAGGTTATCCGTCACTCGCCGGGGGTGCTCACCCTTTGTCCCGAGCTCCATATTTTGGTATAGACTTTTCTATTTTATATGTACATATTTATTTTGGGTACGACGGGAGTCTCCGTCCCGTCATATGATTATGCTTTTGTTCTCAGAGGTCCGTAGACATGTAGTGTGGGATACGTATATGCTTGGTGAGCTTTGTATACGTTTAGAGCTTATTTATGTTTTGTGACGCCTTATCGGCCTTCGTGCGCCATGCCTACTTGACTTTGTTAAATTATTGCTTCTCACTTTACTTTTAATATTTTGCTAGTATAGAATAGGGTACGTATGAGTGCCCAATTAGGGCACTAGTCGCGGCCTACGGAGTTGGGTCGTGACAGATACGATATGAGCTTTGGGATAACTCTATTCATAAGTTCCGAGCATGTTTATGATTCTTATTCACTTCTTGATATTAGAATTCTTAATGTAGTCGAGCTACTGCCCTCGGGTTTTCTATATGATTGGATAGTAACCATACATAAAAGTTCCTATTCTTGAAAGACTTCATAATGACTAATGACCATAACTTTCATAAGCTATTTCGTATTAATTTGATACATGTCTATGATCCCTGAGGCTTTACTTTGATATAGTTCATAATGATATTCAAAGAGTACCGAGTATGATTATCGTCCTGATACTCGAGCGTTGATGAGTCTACTTATCTATTGAGTCTCAAAAGATGGTTTATATGCATATGGTTACTCACTACTCTGCTCGTGCATACTGTTATTACATCTTTCACCGAGTCCCGGGCCGGGTATGTATTCGTGCACAGTTTCACCGTATTACATTGTTCACGCGTCCCTCACTAGAGGGCAGTGTATATATATATTATGGTGTTATCTCGTGTTATGGTGTTATGTTGTGTTATGGTGTTATGGGAGAATGGTGCTATCTTTGTGATACGGAGTTATCTTTGATACATGGAGTTATGTTGTGTTCGGGAGTATCCGTGTTATGGCGCCTGAAGACGGGGGTGGCGACCATGTTCACCGAGTCCTATAATGGGCCGGATATGATATATGATATTGACATGCATGATTTGTGTTTCAAAAGCAAGCATTTTGGTATTCGGTTATTGTACTCGTTTTCGTACTTCTTATTTCGGCCATAATCCGTTTATCGTATTTCATGCGTTTTATATACTCGCACATATTTCGTACTAACCCCCCTTTCTTGGGGCTGCGTTTCATGCCCGCAGTACATATACTCGATTTGGTGATCTTCGGCCTAGGACTTCTACTCACTGTCTTGGAGTGCTCCGTTGTTAGAGCTAGACTTTTGGAGACAGATTCATTGATATATGTATATGTTTATTCGAGGGTACTTGGGCCTCGTCCCGTCATATATTCGTTGATACTCTTAGAGGTCCGTAGACATATGTGTGGGTTGTATATAGTTATCGTTCGATCGCCCGTTCGTATGACTTATGTTTTGGGGCGTTCTATTCGTAGTGGCGGCCCCTTTGCTCGCACATATATATATATGTGTTTTGGGATGTTGTGTGTAGTGGTTTCTGTCCGCTTGCATATATATATATATATATATATATATATATATATATATATATATATATATATATTTTGGAAGCCGTGTGTTATGGTAGCCTTGTTGGCTCGTATATGGCTGGGACGTTCCCCTATATTATGACAGCCTTGCCGGCCTATGTGTAATATCATCTGTTGAAAGTTGTAACTCCTCAGGAGACAGGTTGCTATAATGTGTCTATATATGCGATGGCGCTTTGAGACGACGTCTATTTTTATATATAAGTTTCTTATTATGCTAATCGTGAGCCGATTATAGTTATTGTGTGTATACGAGTGTCCACGGCACTAGTCACGCCCACGGGCGGGGACGTGACACTTTCCTTTCCTCAAAGCCTCAATACGCAGGTTACTTTGCTACAGCCTTTCCTTTCCTCAAAGCCTCATTACGTTCACGGTCTAAAAATAGAAGGCTGTTATATCCCGTATTTCACATATTCGGACAATCCGAGAAGGTCGTGGTAAGTTAAGGACAAGGACATTTTCGAGAGTGATTTTAATGAACGAGTTGTTAGGAATATTATGTACGAACATTGGTGGTATGGAAATATTGGGAAAGGCCAAGGGTAAAAAGAGAAATTTGCAAAATGGTCAATGGAAATAATGTGGAAGGCCGGGGCAAAATAGTAATATTGGAAAAAGTCGAGGGGCAAAATGGGAATTTTACAAAAGTTTCATGAAAATTCCAAAAAGAAAAAGGATGACAAATAAGTCATCCTTGCTATAAATTGAAGAAATTTCTAGAAAAGAAGAAAGAAAAATAAAATAAGATAGGCATGTGCCATGCACACGACCTCTTAATAAATATGGCACATGGATGAAAAATTCATCATATGCCTTGAGAAAGTTCATGAAAACTTGAGAGAAAGGAAAGAAAGAACAAGGAGAAAAACAAAGGGCCAATTTCGGCCATGGTCTACAATTTTTGCCTCTTGAAAGTTTGTCCCAAAAATTATTTTCTTGTTGTATTTCTACCAATTCAAGGGTCCTCTCTACAACATGGTGGAGTTGTTTTGGAAGATAGAGGGCTTGTTTCATCAATTTGACACCTTAGCCAAGTGAAGGAGTTTGGAGAAAAAGGTAAGATTCAATCCCTTTTTATATGATATGAAGGGTTCATTTATGTTGTGGCATGCTGAAATGAATGAAAATCATGAAAACATGGAAGTTTGCATGGTAGGTGTGCATGTGTTCATGGGGCCGTATGTGTGCTATGTTGTATAGATGAAATGAGTTGAATTTTATGTAGTATTCTAGTTGTGGTTATTATGGACTCTATATTGGAAATGAAAGTTTGATGAATTTGGTTGAAGTTGTGGGTATTGGAAATGTGGCCGAATGTGTGTGTGTGTGGTATGAAATATGAACCAAGTTTTATGTAATAATTTAATTGTTGTCGATATGTATTCTAAGATGCAAATGAGAGTATGATGATTCTAGTAAAGTAGTAAATGTTGGAAAGTTGTCGTAGGAGTTAAAGTGACTTGAATGTAGTGTTCTTGCATTGACGAAAAATAATGTTGTTAGTATGTGGGTTGTTGATGTAAGTCATGAATTTGGAGGATAAAAATGTGTTGGTGATATTCTTGTTGGAAAATTGGAGAATTCGGGTGGTATAGAATCATTATGGATATTGTAAGTGTTGTTTGAATAATTGTTGGAATTGTTGTTAATAATGTGGCCGAGTTCCATTCTCGGATTGTTGTTGGTATTTGGAGCCGAGTTAAATCTCAGGGATGGTGTATTTACAGGGGAGATGCTGCCGAAATTTCGACAGAATATAAGTGAATTTGGTTGAAAGATTAAGACAAGTATTGATTAAGGTTGAAATTTTAAGTCCCATGAATAGTAACTGGTAAAGGTGACCATTTGCAGATTTTTGACGAAACGGGATCGGAGTTTTGGCAAGCTTAAGAAGCGGAAAAGGTATGTAAGGCTTATCCTTTCTTTCTCTTGGCATGTCCTAGACATACTAGGCTTGAAATTGGACCTCGGGGACAACTCTACTCTTTGGAATCTACGTCTGAAAATACCCTTTTTTCTTTCAGTAGAATTGAATCAATTATGTCATTAATGGTTGGAAAAGTTATTTAAACACCTAGAACAAGAACAAATGGGACCCGACTACCTTAAAATTATCACGAATGTTATTATGAAGTATAAAATGCGCAAATTGTGTATGTCACCTCATTTGACCCGAAGTGGGCCACAATCCCCGAGACCTACGCATATTGTTTTATTAGCCTTATTCCCGTACGTTAATTAATGGAAACTTTTGGCTAATGTTCCAAGTTTGCTATAAGTATCCGATAATTCAGATATGGGCATTCTGATTTGACTATTCTGATATAAACACTCTGATACGAATGATCTGATATGCATATTTTGATATAAGCAGTCCGATGTAAATATTCTAAAATAAAAATTCTGGTATAGGTGTTCAGATATAAATATTTTAATATAAGCTTTTGATATAAGTACTTTGGTATGAGTATTCCGATATAAGTATTCTGCCACAAGTATTTGGATATGAGCCTTCTGATCTGAGTATTCTGATACGAGCGTCTGATATGAGTTTTCTGATCCGAATATTCTGCTATGAGCATTCTCTGTAAGTCTTAATGTTTTCATACACGATCCCGGATCGCTTAAAAAGTCCGAAGAGGTTTCTGCTTTCCAAGTGTTCATAACTTCCTAATACTAACTCGGACGGACCCTAAACTTGTTTCGAGCCCGGAACATTAGTAAGTGTACGTATTCATCGAGTCCGGATTTATGTGCATATGGTTTCTCACGAATGCGCTTTCGTGCATGGCTCAATGTATCATTCACCGCGTCCGGGCAGGGCATGTTATGTTCTCGCGCGTACGCGTACATCCACGATATGATTCACCGAGTCCCGGCCAGGTTCGTTATCGTGCTCTTCCTCTGCATTATTCACCGAGTCCCTCGTACTTGCGGGCCGGGACACGTTATTTGTATGTGATTATGATATGATGATACGGGGATGGCGGCCAGGATGGCATATCATGATTATTCACCGAGACCCGCAGTAGAGGGCCGGGACACGTTATGTATATCTGGTACATGATTCTGACATGCATGATTTCATATTACCGAGTCCCTTAACAAAGGGCCGGGACACGTTATTTGCATATATGATATCTGATTCTGTTATACATGCTCCTATTCACCGAGTCCCTTATCAGAGGGCCGGGACACGTTATTTGCATATATGATATCTGATTCTGTTATGCATGATCCTATTCACCGAGTCCCTTATCAGAGGGCCGGGACACATTATACGCATATGTGAGATATGACTCCATTTGAGCATTCTGTATTCTGTCCGGTATATGTCAGTATCTGGGCATTCTGTACGTCCTGTATCCCGTCCGATATATGACGACATCTGAGTATTCTGTACGTTCGGTATTCCGTCCGCTATATGACCTTATCTGAATATTCTGTATGTTCTGTATTCTGTCCGATATAAGACATCATCCGAGCATTCTGTACGTTCGGTATTCCGTTCGATACATGATCTTATCTGAATATTCTGTACGTTCTGTACTCCGTCTGATGTGTGACATCTCCGGTGCACTCTGTGTTTTCTGCACCTCCTCGGACATGCGATCTGTGATTGCAAAATACGTGTTTTGGTATTTTAGTTGACCCACTTATTTTCTGTACCCTTTTGGCGTATGAAACAGGTATGTATGGATTGTGTCCAAAAGGTAAGTATCTAGTATTCTGAGTAGTGTATGTACCTGGTAGTTACGTACGTTTCGATTTATAGTTACTCATACTTTGTGTTGCATGCCTTACATACTCGGTACATATTCGTGCGACCCCCTTTCTTCGGGGTGCGTTTCATGCCGCGCGGTACTCCCGGATTTAGCCGTGGTTATTATAGAAGATGTTCCGGCGGAGATGGCAAGCTCCATTTTCCGGATGCTGCGCAGTAAGAGTTTATGTTATGATTTCTGGATCTGTGCTAGAGACTTTGCAGACAGCGTCGTGGGTATTGGTTGTCAGTCTGTGAGCGGCTCCATCGGCCGATACGTCATGCGTGTTGGTTCTGTTTGACTATAGATTTCATGTAATTTGAAAGCAGCAGAAAGAAATACTTCTGAAAGATTGTATTTTGCATTTTATCTTTATTTGAAAAAAAAAATTATGTGCGTATTAAGAGTCTGTGGGTTCGCTCGGCTCCGGATGTGGGGTCGGGTGCCCATCACACCCTAGTAAATGAGTTACATTGCTCAATTCACAAACACCAAAGCAAGAATACCTTTCCCTTTCCCCATTCTAAGGGTGGATGATTTTATAGGTGATAAACAACCTATCAAGGCCCCTAGTATTCATTTACCATCAATTTATACAGCATTCTATCAAACATTCCCATTACAAACAGTTTTCTATGGCAAAGACACCATTTTTATAGAACCCTAGGCTTCAAATCACCTAGTTTACTATTCTAAATGTTCAATTTATGACAAATAGCAACTAATCAATCCATTTAAATGATAAATAAGCAATAATAACCCCAACCCATCAAGTTTAGAAGGTTTATTGACATTCTAGGGTTTCTACTTCACTTCCACCATTTAAGACCCATGAAGATGATTACAATAATGAAGGGGAAGGGAATGATAGAATGAAAAGAAATGGAACTTACCTCTTAAGGTTATTGGTGTTTTGTGAGAAGAGAAAAGAAAACTGAGTATATAAAATTCGAGCTCTTTGCTTTACGATCGACATTACGGCGGTCATTACGTAAACTGCGTCGGTACCGCTATAGCGGTCAAGTGACCGCTATGACGTCCCGCCGTCATTTGCGACCATATGGCGGTCCATCTACGCTATAAACGATGCATTGCCCGCTACGGCGGCCGCGAGAAAATGGATGGCGGCGGCGTGGTTCGGCGTCGCCGCCGGCGGTACCCGTCGCTTGACGAGTGCTCTTTGCTGTGACTAATTTTAGGCATTGAGCTTGATTTTATCCGGTTTTCCCCCTATCCCACATTTTCATCCAAGGCCTCAAAAACACAACACAAAACATGCGCGCGTACAAAAAAAGACGCCCACGGATCCACCCGCGGCCTTGGAATTCCCAACGGAGTCCTAATTACCCATAACGATCGGAAGGGTCATTACACCAAATACCAATTAAAACACCGTTTGTCCCCGAATGGACATGGGTGAGAAAACTAGGGAAGAGTTACCTGACTCGGCGAAAAGCTGAGGGTATTTGCTACGCATATCGAACTCTGTCTCCCAATTAGCTTCTTCCACTTGTCGATTCCGCCATTGAACTTTTACAGAAGATATTTCCTTTGACCTCAACTTGCGAACATCCCTGTATAAGATAGCAACGGGCTCTTCCTCATATGATAGATTTTCATCTAACAAAACCGAATCCTAACGGATGATATAGGAACTATCGCCGTGGTACCTCTTCAACATCGACATATGGAACACCGCATGAACGCCTGATAAACCCGGAGGTAAAGCCAACTTGTAAGCCACCTCTCCCACACATTTGAGAATATCAAACGGACCAATGAACCTCGGGCTAAGCTTGCCCTTCTTCCCAAGCCTCATCACACCCTTCATGGGTGAGACCTTTAACAGCACTTGCTCTCCTTCCTCAAACTCAAGATCTTGGACCTTGTGGTACGTACTACTCACGCTTTATTACGCGCTCCCAAAAGCTTGGCTTGAATCACCTTCACCTTCTCTGGGGACTCTCTCGGAAGGTCGGTACTGTCTTACCTCGAATGCATCAAACCATCCAATAGGAGACCTACACCTCCTTCCATACAATGCCTCAAATGGGGCCATATCAATAGTCGAGTAATAGCTATTATTGTAAGCAAATTCGGCTAAGGGCAAGAATTGATCCTAATGCCCACCGAAATCTATCACACACGCACAAAGCATATCCTCAAGAACCTGAATAGTTCGCTCAGACTGCCCGTCAGTCTGAGGATGGAAGGCTGTGCTAAGATCTAACCTCGTACCCAACTCCTCATGCAAACACTCCCAAAACCTGGATGCGAAAGTGGTGCCGCTGTCAGACACGATGGAGATAGGAACCCGTGGAGTCTAAGCACCCCCCGAATGTAAACCTTTACCCATTTTTCCGCATCATAAGTTATCTTCATCGGAATAAAGTGAGCAGACTTAGTTAACCTATCAACAATAACCCAAATAGAGTCAAACTTCTCTAGCATCTTCGGAAGACCTACGACGAAATCCATGGCTATTGTTTCCCACTTCCACTCCGGAATGGGCATCCTCTGCAATATACCCCCAGGTTTTTGATGTTCATACTTCACCTGTTGGAAATTTAGACACTGAGCAATGAACTCTACTATATCACGTTTCATCCTAGTCGACCAGTAATATTGCCTCAAATTGTCACACCCCAACCTTGGTGAGGCGTGATTGGCACCCGACACCTTATGAAAACCAAGCGAACCAACTGATAAATCGCATCCTCTATGTCTCAAAAGGAAAAATAAGGCCAAGAAGGCCAACTATGAATATAAAATCATGCATACGTATATACGTAATGGGCCTGCGGTGTCGACATATCCACTAACAAGACATAACTCAGCTGTACACAGGAATTTATCTGCAAAGCCTCTATGAACATGACTAAAATTCACAAGTCGGGACAGGGCCCTCGACATACCCTCTTGTCACAAAAAAAAAAAAACATATACAACTCAGACTCGGCAATGCTCCAGGAAGAGATGGAGCCCACCAATCAAAAGGCGGTACTGACGACTTACTTGCCGGAAGATTCTCATCTCGTCTACTTGCACCTGCGGGCATGAATGCAGCGTCCACAAGAAGGGACATCAGTATGAATAATGTACTGAGTATGCAAGGCATGAATAGTAATATGATATCTGTTACACCTCGTGAATTTTTGCGTTGTCGTAAGCAAACTAACGTGAGTTTAGAGAGGACATGATACCCCTATGAGGTCAAGAAAGACTTTTAATAAGTGTTAGACAAGTATCTAAAGGTTTAAGGATCAAGCGAATCGAAGAAATTAGGTTCGTTGAAAATTTGGAAAAAACTTGGCTAAATTTTGGACGGAAATATTGGTCCAATTTGTGAGGGGCATATCTCCTAGAATGTGAGGAGTTACGGAATCCATAAAATGAAGTTCAGCAAGTCTTCTTTCCAATGCAGCTGACAGTTCGCATTTCTGTGAAGTACGGAGGAAAATACGACCCGTACAATAAAGTACGTCCCTCACTTTTTGGGCGTATTTTGCAAAAATTTCCAGAAACTTAAAATTTTTGCCCCCCAAAGTACGTGACACTGTGCATCACGTACTTTGAAGTATGGATGAACAGTAACACGTACTATTCCCGAGATTTCCAGAAATTGAGGCGGTGGAATTTTTTTCCCAACTTTTAAATACCCATTTCCACGACTTGGACCTCATTTTTCACCCAAAATCAAACCCTAATTTCTCTCTAAGCTCCCCTTAACAGCCATAAACACACCAAATCATTCCAAATCAAATCAGAGAAGATCAAACCTTGAAAACCTAGTTTAATTTATGGAAGTTGGGTGTTCTTGCTTTCACTTGGAGTTGTGGGGATTAAGTATTGGATCAAGTTGTGTGAGTTGAAATTCTTCAAATACAAGGTATGTTCTTCATCTCATTTGTTATGTTAAGTGGATGTAAAGGTTTAGCAAGTCTAAAAAGTGGAAAGAGTTATGGGAAAAAGTTCAAATATGAATATTGATGATATTTTGAGTGTAAATTAACTTGAGCTATAATTATTAGCATAGTATGAGTATAATCTTGTTATGAGGGGTAGTAACGATGTTGAGAAAGTGTTGTATACAAGAGTATAAAGGGTTGTATTGAATTTGTTTTTATGGATTATTTATGGAAAGAAGTTTTGGGATGGAATTGAGTATAATTTGAATATAATCTTTTGATTATGAAATTGTTGATATTGTGATTTTGGGAGTTGTTTATAAAATGGAGGAAGTCGTTGGAACAAAGGAAATGCTGCCCAATTTTCGTTAGCTCATTTATTAATTTAGTTTGACCATATGAGCATTTCAATGACTTACTTTTAGCGCGAATCATCTCAAATGTAGAATCGTGAGCTTGGAGGGGAAGCGGTTAGTCGATAAAGTTAAAGAGACGCAAAGTTATGTAAGGCTAGTCCCCCTTTCTTTGAAAAGGGATGACTCGTTTATTACTATCTCTATTTACGATTTCCATGACTTTCTTTCAGTCCAAAAGTTACAAGTCAATGATTATTAAGAGTCTTCTTATGAGCCAGAGATGGGATATGTTCTATGATAATGATGATGATTCCATAGTTGTTAAACTACATACGACACTCATAATGCTCCTAAGTCCGGAAACACTAGAGGTTGACAATTTCCATGATTCTTGCGATAATCGGTAATGATCCTTATGATGGTAATTCTTACGTTATGACTCCACACACGATTTTCATATTGCCCTTACTCCTAAAATGCTAGATTTCCATGACTCTTAAGGCCCTCATGATGAAGTTGATGAGTGTTCTTCATGACAATGATTACGATGATAATTCCCCTCCTAGAGATACCCAGAGCCTAAAGTTTTAAATGTCCTCGTGAGATGACTGAGCTTACTATATAAGTTTTGACTATATTCATGATAGTTGGCCCCGTCTTATACTATTGTTTCTTCAAAAGTGAGACTTGATAGTGATGATGATCATGATAGTGATAATGAAGTGAGATAGAATAACGATGAAGAACATGATGATGATTTCAATTCTAGAAAGGCCTAAGGTTTAAAGTTCTTAACGTTCTCATGATATCATTGAGCTTGCCGCAAGATAGTATTAATTATTATTGATTTCATCTTATGTGATTGTTCCTTCAAGGTGATATAAAGGCGTAATCCCCGTATTGCGAATTCATCTAAGATGTCTAAAATATCCTACTCCTAAGAAAAGCTAGAATTTATGACTTCCAAGACTCTTAAGATAATGGTGATAAAACACTTCTGTAGTGATGGCAATGATGATGATGAGATATACCGAGCCTTGTTATGGCCGGGTACGGATGACTTGTTTATACAATGTGTATATATATATGGCCAAATATATATTGTCGATATATATATGGCCGATATACGGATATTGTTGATATAATATGGACGAATACATATATATAAACCATATGTATATATATACGGATATATGTCTAATGTGTAATATGGATACGGTATGGTTACAAGTAGATGCATATGCATTATATATTCGAGAAGGTAAAGTAAGTATATATATCAAAAGGTATACTTGGGCTTTTATTTCATATCGCCCTTCACATATTTATTTATGTTACTATATGCCTTACATATATATATATTTGTCTTGATATATTTCTTTATATATACATATATATGCCCATATATATATATATATTCGTAGATAGCTATCAAACATATATATATATATTGTTATATATATGTATATATATATATTTTATATATATATATATTGGCCACGATATCTGTCCCGTCCATATGTCTATATCTAGTATATAGGCTCGTATATACGTACGTGTGGGTAGTATGGTCTCACGATATATCCCATTTGTATATATGTATGTATATATATATATAGCCAAAGGGATATATATATATAAATAATTATGTTTCAAGTGAAAAATGGTTTCCCTATGAATAGAAGCATGAGATTAATGAATGAAGGCAGGATGAGTATGATGAATAGTAGAATGAGCGGTGCTCGGTGGTTAGCCTCGGGTACCCGTCATGGCCCCTAGTCGGGTCGTGACAATATCAGAATGAAGATAACATAAGATAAAGTAAGTAGTTATACCTCGTACTCTTCTTAAGATCTCTGTCATGTAAACTACTCGCCTACAGGAAAAACATTTTATACACATCCATACACAACATACATACATATGCATTCACATACATTTACTATACATACATCTGTCATATCCGTACCCGACCCTTTCGGGACTCGGTGTCATCCGTACTCGGCTTTTTCAAGACGCGACGTCATCCATACATGGCCCTTTCGAGACACGTTGTTATCCGTACACGACCCTTTCGGGACTTGTTATTATATCCAATCAGTGGGATGCAATGCATACATACATACATATACATAGAAATACATAAATAAAAACAACATCATCATTAGCATTATCGTTATCACTATATCCTTCCTTAGAAGATCAACTATCTTAAGGTAAAGTCGACGATGTCATGGGAGTCTCGAGAATCATGAACATAGATAGTATTGAAAATAGAATCATCATCTTCGCTATATCTCACCTCGAAGGAACGAGTAACATGAGGTGAGACCATTAACAATAAGTAAGATCAAGGGATTCATGGAATGGCTCAATAATTTCATAATGCCCTCAAATCATAGCTTCGGAATTTCTAGAATTAAAATCATCATCATCATGTTCATCATAGAAAACATCCTATCCTTAGTATCATAAGAATATTTAAGAATCATGAACTTCTAACTTTCGGAAGTAAGCAGATTATGAAAAAAATATGTATGGAATCATAACATAGAAATCATGCCTTTTGAAAGAAAGGGACTAGCCTTGACATACCTTTTTGGTCGCCTTAACTTTAACTACTAAACGCTTGTCCTCCCAGGCTCATAAATCTATATTCAAGAAAATTTATACTATTGTTAGACTCACCTTTATACGCTTGTCTTAGTCCTTCAAATAAATCATTCTAGAATCTGCCGAAATTTCAATAACATCTCCCCTGTTTATATGCTTAGTCCGAAATCTCAATTCAACAACCAACAACAACAACAACAATACCAACATCAATCATAAGATTCTCAATACCAAAATACTCCATAAACATCCCATCATATTTCCACCGACAAAACTATTATACGGCTATTTGATAGTTCTATCTCCGTAAATAAACCAAGATTAACATTAATAATAAGAAATTCATACCTTCCTCCCGATAATATTGCTTTATCTTCACTTCTCCACCTTAAATTTAAGCCAAACTCTACCGCAAAATGATGCTATAGTCACAACTATGCACCACCCGAGCCTTGATTAGCTAGAATCACTCAATTCTCTCAACTTTTTATGACCAAAATGACCCTATATGTCCTGAGCCTAAAATCTGATTTTTTGTGAAAAAATGGGGTTTTGACCCTTTTATAAAGTTCCAAATTCGGGGGGTCACTGTAGCAGTTACTGTAGCATGCGTTTCTGTTCTATCAGCCTAACTTGTAACATCCATAATTCTCTACTCCAATGTTGTATCGACAAGCAGTTTGTTGCGTTGAAAACTAGATTCAACGAACTTCATTTTAGGCTTTTGAAATACCTTAAAACTCCTAATATACTAGGAGATATACCCCTCCAAATTTGACCCAAAATTCTGTCCAAAATTCTGTCAGCTTTTTTTTTTTTTAAAGTTTTCGACAAATTTATTTTCTTCGATTTGCTTGGTCTCGGAGTTTCCCATAGTTTATTATATGAACGTAAACCGTCTTGACCATAAGATTAGTTCGTATTATATCATATATCCCTGAAGGGAAATCCAGTATCCATACTTAGAACGTCCAACACTTATAAATTTCAACGTACGAAACTACGGGGTGTAACATTCTTCCCCCCCCCCCCTTCAAAAACATTCGTCTTCGAATGTTGAAGTAGAGTTTATTCAGAGGGGAATGTCGATATTCTTGCCTGCTTTTACTGGTATTTAATTTACTTACTTGCAGTATTACCTGCTTATTTAATAACTGCACTTATGTGAATTGCGCAGTTTATCCTTCTTCTTATCATCCAGAAATTCTTGTTCTCTTCTGTTACACCCCGAAAAGTTTGCGTTACCAAGACTGTCGATGGCTTAGTACGAGCTCAAGGGAGAGCAGAGTTATACAAGAATTAGGGATAAAGATTATATTATCCGCGTATAAGAGTGTACATATGACATTGGAGATCGTATGGAGTAAATCGTTAACAAGTTACACGATGATAGCCTCGTAACCATAAGTTAAGGTGGGGCCCACATGTCGGGATTTTATAAAGGTCATATGGAGAGATATATGGGTAGTACATGTGAAGTTGAGCAAGTCCTAAGAAGGACCCATAAGCCAAAAATGAGTGTAAGCCCTCCAAAAGGACGATTTAAGAAAACGTTTTCGGGTGATCTGACTTCGAGGGGCCAAAACGGTATTATGAGTTCGGAATTTGGGAAAACTCCCAGAATGAAGGTTGTATATAATTGAAATATATTTCCAACCATAGGTCGTGGGTTCATAGGCGGCATCGGGATAAGGAGATATAGACGTTTAAAGGCAAAAAGGTCAGTGGGCCAGGCCCAACCCGAGCCCAACCGGGTCAGGTCCATTACCCACACCTTTTTAAGTAAAATTTCAGCCTTTTCTCCTCATTTTTCATACCAAAACACCCAAAAAATTCTGGAGAAAAAGAGAGAGAAGAGCCTAGAAAGAAAAACCAATTTTGACCAAAATCTGAGCCCCGAATTCCGAAGCCCATGAAGAGAAAAGTGTCGTACGTCGCGTTGCCTTCAATTTGAGATAAAAATCAACCAAGAAGAAGAGGGTGGAAGTGGTGGCTGCACACTTGAGGTAAGATTAAGGTTCCTTTTCATTGTTAACAAGTTTAGAGTTTTAACGGATTAGAACGGAGGGAATAGTGTGATAAATTCGTTTGTTGGTGTTGTCGGATTATGAATTTAGGCTTGAAGAGAAATTTGGATAAAAATATATGTATTTATTTTGTAGGATATTGAAGATGTTGTTATCGATGTTGGTGATATTAATTTCGGTTTCCTTACGGAAATACAATTATTAATTAGTCGTATCGCAAGTTGGTTGATTGAGAAAATGGGAAAACAGTGTGTGGGCTGTTTTGTGGTATATGTTGTGTTGGAAATAATGTTATTACTATTGGTATTGTTGTTGATGTTGTTGGTTATTGAATTGGAATTTCGGGCTAGGCATATAAGCGAGGGGGAGATGCTGTAGAAATTTAATGGACTATAAATGAATTTATTTGAAGGACTAAGACAAGCGTGTAATAATGAGTCTAATGATTGTGTAAATCCTCTTAAATGTAGACTCGCAAGCACTGGACGAATAAGCGTAGCTAATAAGAGGTGGAACGGGTATGTAAAGCTTAATCTTTCTTTCTTTTGGCATGTCTTAGATGTAAGTAAGATTTGATACGAGCCTTGGGGTAACTCCATTCATAAGATCCGAGCATGTCCACGATTCTTATTCACTTCTTGATGTTAGCATTCCTAATATAGTCGAGCTATGGTCCTTGTGTCTTTTGTGTGATTGGATAGTAAATGTTGAACAAAAAGTTTTGTTCCTAAAGGATTCTATGTCGAATAAGGTCCCTAACTTTCATAAATGGGCTCGGATCGCTTTGATACGTTCGTAGAAGATTCCATAACAAGTAATGCCCGTAAATTTCATGGGCGGGCTCGGATTGGTTTGATACATGTCTACAATCCCTAAAACTCTTTTTAACGTACTCCTAATGGCATTTAAAATGGATTTAACATGACTATCGTTTGATACTCGAGCGTTGATTTGTCTACTTATCTTTTGAGTCTTAAAAGCTGATTTTTATGCATGTGGTTTCTCGCTACTACGCTCGTGCTGTTGTTATTACTTCTTTCACTGAGTCCCGGGCCAGGACACGTATTCGTGCACATTCCACTGCATTGTTCACCGAGTCCCTCACTAGAGGGCCGGGACACGTTATATATATATATATATATATATATATATATATATATGATGATGATATGATGACATGATGACATGATGATACGGGGATGGCGGCCAGGATGGCATATGATGATCCTATTCACCGAGTCCCTCACTAGAGGGCCGGGACACGTTATGCATGCATATGTACATGATGATTATTTACTTATGTTCCTCAGTCCCATAATGGGATGGATATGATATTGATACACATGATTTATGTTTCAGAGGCAAGCCTTATGATTTTCTATACTCCTTATTTCAGTATGATCCTGTTTACTGTATTTCATGCTTTACATGCTCATTACATATTCCGTGCGCCCCCCTTTCTTCGGGGGCGCGTTTCATGCCACGCGGTGTATACGGATGAGTTGAGGATATTAGTAGAAGATGTTCCGGATTGGCGAGCTCCATTTTCCTTGGAGTGCTTCCAGTCGGAAGTATCTATGTTATGGTATCTTGATTTATGTTAGAGACTTTGCAGACATAGTCACGTATAGAACATGTCAGTCATGTAAACGGCTCTGTAATCCGATGTGTCATTATGCATTGTGTTGCAAGTTTCATATGTATACAGATTTGCCTTGATTTGGGAAAGACGAAAGCATGTTTTTTTTGAAAAGCTTACATTATGCACTCATTTCATGATTTAAGGGCCCAGTATGATTATGGGTATCACGAGAATCAGCGGGTTCGCTCGGCCCTAAGTAAGGGTCGGGTGCCCATCATGCTCTATCGAAAGTTGGGGTGTGACAAATTGGTATCGAAGCGAGTTCGTCCTAGGGGTTGTACGCAAAGTCGTGTCCGGTAGAGTCTGTTTATGGTGTGAAGCGCGCCACATTTATAAACAAGAGGCTACGGGGCATCTAGGGTGGTTACTCTTCTTTCACATACGAGATCGTGCCATAGAGCCAAGTCATAGGAATGAGATTCCTTATACTAACCTTTGATTTCGAGAAGAATGGCATCGACGAGGAAGAAAGTGACTAGCGATATTGGAACTTACAAAGCACGCGAGGGTAAGCAAAGGTATGAAAGATATATGTCGGGTAAGATATCGAAGTACGATTGAAATACAAGTTGAAGATTAAAGGGAAAGTAAACAAGAAAGTGTAACGGTGTAGTTTGAGTTGGGCATACGAGGTTTGTTCATCATTTTAAATCTTCTTGTTGATATTGGGAGCCACTGTGTGGGCGTGATATGATATATATATATATATATATATATATATATATATATATATATATATACACATATATGTATGTTGTGAGGCATTGTTGGTATTCCTGCGTGCGAGATCTTGAGAAAGTAAAAATACGAGAAAACTACTGTCAAAATTTTCTGGAAATAAAGAGAATGAGATATAGGTTTGTGATATGACTTGAAAGGTCGTACTAATAGTAATGATAAGATTTGACTAAGCTACGAGTACGGGTTGAGATCGAGAAAGAAGTTAATTCTTTGAATTGAGGATAATAATAATTAGAAGGTCGATATCGATATGGTAAAAGAATTTGGAGAGGGCGATGATTTGACACGGATCCGTACGAGTATTCGTCGGGGGACACGGAGGAGGAGATTCCGAGACCGCACCGATTAAGACTCCTATGGTGGAGCACTACGTCGAACCGACCTCCCGGTGAGTGTTACGGTTATTTAACCCAATGTTACATTATAGGCCGTCGGTAAACCGAGAATTGCCGGTTATCTATATCCCTTGGGCTCGAGATGAGGATGAGACGACGAAGGCCGGACGAGCGGTGGCGGGAGGACGACGATGAGGAGTACACTTCATCTTATAGTCACCGGATCGGACTAGAGATCGATCGGCTACAAGTATGGAGTCGCTATTGGAATTTTCTATGTATGTGTGTTCTTTGTGTGATTGTTACTTAATAGCAGCGAGCAGAAATCCCAAAGCCGATAACCAAGTATTTATAAGAAACGACCATCAGGTGTGTTCACCACCATTGGGAATCTGGAAGTCTAGGACAGAAAGTAGTCATATCCATAGGTGAAAAGTGAATATTGAGGATTGAAAAAAGCGCCAAAATAGTAATTGTGGAGTCAGAAGAGTAAGAGACCCTTTCTAATTCGGAGGGAGATGTGTTATGCGAACGTTTTGGAATCTGTTAAGACTTCAACTTACTCCAGATTATGTGATGAAGGTCATGCGGTAAGGTGAACGCTATCATACTAGCATTAAAGCATCGTATTTCATCAGAGTTCCAAGGTTAAGCGTCTTTGGAGGAGAGAAATTTTAGGATGGGTGACCCTGCAGGAAGTGTACTAAAAGTCTATAAAGTCGGACACGGGGAGAGCCAAATGGGAAGCTAGAGTAGCCTAAGGGAAATTAGAGTATACAGAGTGAGCGAAAACCTTAAGCGATCGCGTAGGACGTGGCGGACTAGACCGGTGAAGAGAAAGAAGGTGCCTCACAGCTCTAGAATTAGGGTGAGTTTGAATAGCATTTGGAAATATTTTGTAAGCGAGATGGTAGCAATTATATATATATATATATATATATATATAGGTATGCACATGATATCCTGTACATGGCTACATTAGCGGATATGCGTATTCCGGCAACCAACGTTGCGGAATATGGAAAAGCTTTCCTAAGAGATGACTTAAGAATGGAACTGAATTGCACGGTTAAAAGAATATTTCGAGAACCTCAGGGCCGATACTACAGGTAACAAGAGGGGAAAGGTGCTCGAGGAGGAAGAAACCCAAGGAGGGTTAAGGATGAAAGTAGGAAAGGTATGCTAATTGGTTGGTTAGAGGAAGAGGAGAGCATTTAGAAGTAAAGTAACTGGAAATCTTTAACCATGGGGGTAAGAAGGATACTTTAATGAGTTGGTGGTAGGAAACCGATTACTCGTTAAGGAAAGAACGAGGATGGTGAGTCGGTACAGTTGATTAGAAAATTAGTGATACTAGGCAAGAACTTTCGTAAAGACGGAGAGGTTTGATTATAAAAGAAATAGAATGAAATGTAAGGAACGTGCATGGAAGAAAAGATAACCTGACCGCCACGGCGGAGAAAGACGGAGGAAGGTTCGATGAACGAGGATGGGGGAGTGCAAATTGTAAGAATCCCACGTCAAGAGAAAGAAGTCGCAGGACATTCGGAAAACTTGGATGTGCAGCTACCACACAAACGCGTAGTTAAGAAAAATTATGAGTAAGTGAGCTAAAGGGGCGAAAGGACTAGTAGTGGATGGAAAGGTATGGAAATATTGATGAGAATGATGATATAGACATAAATGGAAGAAGAACTCAAGATAAGAAGGATTCCAGATATGTTATAAGCAAGGTCGGCAATAGAAAAACAAGGAGCAAGGCATAATCAAAGACTTCATAAAGGACGTGGTGAATCTCGATGTCCCCGTTAACTTGTGTGCTGAAAAGGGATAAATAAAGCGAGACCATACGACGATGGAACCCTAGCCCTAAGAAGATCATGAAGGACGGTAGATAATTGCCGAAGACGATGGATACTCGAAAAGGCGTTGATGTATAAGAACCTCCTTAATAAAGGGATAAGGGAAAGTTCAGCATAGAGGTTTCGCAATGACAGGACCGATAGCAAGCATAACGGAAGAGGGAGTCAACTCGAAAAAGAAATCAGGGAAAGGCGACATAGCAAAGTAGTGGCAGAGGCAGAGATCACGATTGATATTTCGATTTTGGATGTAAAAGATTAAGACTATGGAAGGATGAATGGCTAAAAAGATTGATTGTTTGGAAAAGGATCAGCATACTAAGGATGAATAGGAACGAGTAGGATAAGTGTTGGAAACGAAGAGCGGATCGTATAGAAGTAATATATTGTGAAGGACAAAGCGATACTGAGTTAGGAATAGGGTCCCTTGTGTGAGGAAGAACGGAGTAATTATAAAATAGAGCGAGTATGGGTATGGAAAGAAAAGGAAACATGCGAGGTACACAAGCTTAAGTAGTTGTATTATGAGAAAGAAAGATGCGTCTCCTACGAATACCTATACTAAGACAAAACAAGTAAAGTACATAAAGGAACAAAATTTGGAAAGAAGAATGTGGCTATGAGTTGTGATTTCACCACGCGACGATAAAGCGATAAAGTGAGGCTATCACCAATAGCAAGTAAAGATATGATTATGAGTGTCTTTGAAATCAATGCTGAGTACAATACAAGAAAAAAAAAGTATGACGTACAAGGGGTATTAGTTGAACATAAGACTTAGATCCCGATAAGACGGATGGCGGTTAAGGGAAATGCATTTACGATTCTTGTGAGTCGATTACGGGAAAGAGAGAAATAACTTGAGATGAAAAAGAAAAGGGGAAGATGAGTGAATGCGACTATTGAAGAATGGGGTAAGTGACACTACATTGAGGGTATTAGTTTGACATACTAGTATTCTAAGTAAGACGAGTTGTTAATTGGAGCGAGAGGTAAACATTGACCCGTAATTAACGGTTGAGTCAAGTAAAATACATCCTTTGTTTGGATTGCTACATTGGCTATACTACTAAATTACGCTACTGCAAGATGAGTATGTTAAGATTTCGCACATGAATTATGGCAACTATAAATTATGGGAAATAGCATGAACATGATGTAGTATGAAAAGGGAATTGAGGAAAGGGATACATGAATTCAAGATTGAAGGTGAAGCAAGGGATTTGCGAATGATATAAGTAAGACCCCAAAAAGGTGGGGGGGGAAGCAAGTAAGGAAAGTATAAGTGTAGAGATTGGAACGACGAATCCTAAGATGTGAAAACTATAGATCCTAAAGCAAAAAGTAAGAGTTATACGGAAATGATATAGTTGTTATCGTTATCCATTTCAATATGGACATTAAGTGAATCGATGAAAGAAACGTATTGGGCTTAAAAATTGAAAGTAAGGATTGAAGATCGAAGTGCGGATTTGTTTTAAAAGCACTGTAAGGTAAGACTCATAAGGAGGAAACGAGTGAATAGAGTGCAAAGGTCCTAAACGCATTCATAAATGAAGAACAGATGTGGTTCGAAATGAAGAATTCTATGGAAGCAAGTCAATAAGATCTAAGGGTTAATCAGCGAAGGAATAAAGTGATGGAAGGGTATCTCTTAGGATCGAACAGAAATTAAATTGTGAGGAATAAAAGGAATTAAATGGTATTCCAATGAAGGGGGCAAAGATTGACAAGATATTGGATCAACTACGATGCTTACTATGGTATGATCACCCGATAAAGGAGATTACAAACGACAAGAATTGAACAACTAAATGACCGGGTTGTAGAAAAAAATGATGCAATAATGCATCAATTACAATAGTATTAAAGGAAGGATGATCCGATAAAGGAATGTACTCGTGAACGGGATCATGGGCAGAGTATGAGACTAGTTTAAACATTTTGAAGGTAAGGGTAAAAGAAATGGCAGCAAGGGTGTAAGGATTGGAGAGCCTGAGTAAAGGGTAGCACAAAAAAAACCAGTACATTGGATATCTAAGATCAACGCGTAAAAAAAGATAGCTCAAGGTGGCACCAAAGGGGTAAATGCAAAGATGGCATCGTGGGTTGTAAGCGCAACATTCGAGGACGAATGTTTTTAAAGGGGAAAGATGTTACACCCCGAAAAGTTTGCGTTACCAAGACTGTCGATGGCTTAGTACGAGCTCGAGGAGAGCGAGTTATACAAGAATTAGGGATGAAGATTATATTATACGCGTATAAGAGTGTACATATGACATTGGAGATCGTATGGAGTAAATCGGTTAACAAGTTACACGATGATAGCCCTCGTAACCATAAGTTAAGGTGGGGCCCACATGTCGGGATTTTATAAAGGTCATATGAAGAGATATATGGGTAGTACATGTGAAGTTGAGCAAGTCTAAGAAGGACCCATAAGCCAAAAATGAGTGTAAGCCCTCCAAAAGGACGATTTAAGAAAACGTTTTCGGGTGATCTGACTTCGAGGGGCCAAAACGGTATTATGAGTTTGGAATTTGGGAAAACTCCCAGAATGAAAGTTGTAGATAATTGAAATAGCTTTTCAACCAAAGGTCATAGGTTCATAGGCGGCATCGGGATAAGGAGATATGGATATTTTAAGGCAGAAAGGTCAGTGGGCCAGGCCCAACCCGAGCCCAACCGGGTCAGGCCCATTACCCACAACTTTTTAAGTAAAATTTTAGCCTTTTCTCCTTATTTTTCATACCAAAACACCCAGAAAATTCTGTAGAAAAAGAGAGAGGAGAGCCTAGAGAGAAAAACCAATTTTGACCAAAATCGAGCCCGAATTCGAAGCCCATGAAGAGAAAAGTGTCGTACGTCGCGTTGCCTTCAATTTGAGCTAAAAATCAACCAAGAAGAAGAGGGTGGACATGGTGGCTGCACACTTGAGGTAAGATTAAGGTTCCTTTTCATTGTTAACAAGTTTATTCAAAGTTTTAACGGATTAGAACGGAGGGAATAGTGTGATAAATTCGTTTGTTGGTGTTGTCAGATTATGAATTTAGGCTTGAAGAGAAATTTGGATAAAAATATATGTATTTATTTTGTAGGATATTGAAGATGTTGTTATCGATGTTGGTGATATTAATTTCGGTTTCCTTACGGAAATAAAGTTATTAATTAGTCGTATCGCAAGTTGGTTGGTTGAGAAAATGGGAAAACAGTGTGTGGGATGTTTTATGGCATATGTTGTGTTGGAAATAATGTTATTACTATTGGTATTGTTGTTGATGTTGTTGGTTATTGAATTGGAATTTCGGGCTAGGCATATAAGCAGGGGAGATCTTTGCGAAATTTCGGCAGACTATAAATGAATTTATTTGAAGGACTAAGACAAGCGTGTAATAATGAGTCTAATGATTGTGTAAATCCTCTTAAATGTAGACTCGCAAGCTTGGACGAATAAGCGTAGCTAATAAGAGGTGGAACAGGTATGTAAAGCTTAATCTTTCTTTCTTTTGGCATGTCTTAGATGTAAGTAAGATTTGATACGAGCCTTGGGGTAACTCCATTCATAAGATCCGAGCATGTCTACGATTCTTATTCATTTCTTGATGTTAGCATTCCTAATATAGTCGAGCTATGGTCCTTGTGTCTTTTGTATGATTGGATAGTAAATGTTGCATAAAAAGTTTTGTTCCTAAAGGATTCTATGTCGAATAAGGTCCCTAACTTTCATAAATGGGCTCGGATCGCTTTGATACGTTCGTAGAAGATTCCATAACAAGTAATGCCCGTAACTTTCATGGGAGGGCTCGGATTGGTTTGATACATGTCTACGATCCCTAAAACTCTTTTTAACGTACTCCTAATGGCATTTAGAACTGATTTAACATGACTATCGTTTGATACTCGAGCGTTGATTTGTCGACTTATCTTTTGAGTCTTAAAAGCTGATTTTTATGCATGTGGTTTCTCACTACTCTGCTCTTGTGCTCGTTATTACTTCTTTCCGAGTCCGGGCCGGGACACGTATTCGTGCACATTCCTTTGCATTGTTCACCGAGTCCCTCACTAGAGGGCGGGACACGTATATATATATATATATATATATATATATATATATATATATATATATATATATATATATATATGATGATATGATGACATGATGACATGATGATACGGGGATGGCGGCGGATGGATGACATATGATGATCCTATTCACCGAGTCCCTCGCTAGAGGGCCGGGACACGTTATATATGCATATGTACATGATGATTATTTACTTATGTTCCTCAGTCCCATAATGGGCTGGATATGATATTGATACGCATGATTTATGTTTCAGAGGCAAGCCTTATGATTTTCTATACTCCTTATTTCAGTATGATCTGTTTCTTGTATTTCATGCTTTACATGCTCGGTACATATTCCATGCGACCCCTCTTTCTTCGGGGGTGCGTTTCATGCCACGCGGTGTATACGGATGAGTTGAGGATATTAGTAGAAGATGTTCCATTTGGATTGGCGAGCTCCATTTCCTTGGGAGTCTTTGCCGGGAGTCGGAGTATCTATGTTATGGTATCTTGATTTATGTTAGAGACTTTGCAGACAGAGTCACGTATAGAACATGTCAGTCTTGTAAGCGGCTCTGTAATCCGATGTGTCATTATGCATTGTGTTGCAAGTTTCATATGTATACAGATTTGCCTTGATTTGGGAAAGATGAAAGCATGTTTTTTTTTGAAAAGCTTACATTATGCACTCATTTCATGATTTAAGGGCCCAGTATGATTATGGGTATCACGAGAATCAGCGGGTTCGCTCGGCCCTAAGTAAGGGTCGGGTGCCCATCATGCCTTATCGGAAGTTGGGGTGTGACATCTTCGATCTCTGCGTATCCTTCTTACGCTTCACAGATGTTCCCAACCTTTGTCTTAGTCACCAGCTTGTTCCCATCTAACGCGACCTCTTTAATCATTTCCTTTGGGTACTCCTTTTGCTCTTAACCTTCGCCCGACTCTCACCTGATAAGTCTTTTCACAAAGTCTAGCGCACTTATCTGTTGTTTTGATTCATTAATCAAGCGGGTCTCTTGATTCCGTAAATGTTCGTCTTCTCTATTTATATCCATGAATCTTTTTCTAGCGATCTCATCTCCGTCTAGTTTCATAACTTCTCCTTGCATTTCCTTAGCTCATCTTGCTTCGTAGCTCTCTATTACTTTTTGATTGCCCCATTGTCGGGTGTCATTATTCCTCCACTATCTTATCAAGTCAATCCTTGTCTTCATTATGAAATACCTACAAAGTTCATCATGTCATTCATTTCTTACTTCCCTTCTTAATGCCATAGCTTGCTCGTATGATCATGTATGTCTACTCCTCGTATATTCATCCTGCTTTCCTTATGGCTATCTCTAGTCCAAACCCATTATCTTATGCTATCAATATCTACCTTTAACGTAGGCTTCATTTTACCCCAGTACAATCGAAAATATAAGAAATAATATTAATATATATATATATATATATATATATATATATATAACAAAATAGAATCCGAATCGATCACTACATATATTTATCATGGGAAGACATTGATGCTATACCTGTAAAAGCATTAGGGAAAGGCTGAGATCCTATTGCTCAGCTAATGTATAATCACGGTCCTGAGGGCCGCTTGAACTAGACACTCTTCCTCTACTTCTACCACGACCTGCTAGTACCTGCTACTCCTGTCCCGGAGGGTGTACCGATAATGACGAACCCATTACTGATCCTGTAGGCCGGTATGTATCCTTACTACCTCGGGACGGACACTCATGCATAATATGGCCTGACTGGCCACAAGCATAACAAACATCTAAACCTAATCGGCATGGTCCCCAATGTAGTCTGCCACATTGAGTACACCGTGGTGCAGGTGGCCTCATTCGGCCCGAGTCACCCTTATACTGTATACCCGAGATTTTGGAACTCTGGCCCAGTTCAGAATAGATAGGGCGATCAAATCTCTTACTTACAAATCGAGAAGGCACACTAGCCGCTGACTGGCCTAGCTTCCTGGAATACTGCGGATCCTGTCCTCCTCTAAAATCACTAATAGCTCCTGAAAATCTGGCCCTCTTACTGTCACCTCTATCATAATCGCGCTCACCCTCGTGCGGCTGCAGTTGCTCCTCGAAATTTTGAGCATGGGCCTGAATATGAGAAATGCCCATCCCCTCCTGAAGTGAGGCCGTCAAACATTCCTTAAGCAAATGTGGCCCCAAACCGCTCACAAATCGATGTCCGCTATTACACCTCGTAGTTTCGTATGTTGAGATTCGAGCGACCTTTCAGGAGGTATGTGAGCTTATATGTTTTTAACTTATGGTTATAAGGGTTTAAGTGCATATTGTAAGTTATGGAAGGATTGAAGAGCAAGTGAAATAAGGAAATTAAATTTGTTGGAACTTGGAAGAGAATATGAGGGGTAATTTTGGCCCAACTTGGAGAAAGAATATCTTTTAATAGATGAGGAGTTTTGAAGCAAGGTAAAAGCCTAAAATGAAGTTTGTCGAGTCTAGTTTCAAACGCAATAAACCGCTCGTTGATAGGACATCGGAGTGGAGAATTATGGAAGTTACAAGTTCAACTGCCGAGAAGCATAAGCAACCACCTTCTTTTCTTGCATCAAAACAGCACCTAAACCAAAACGTGAAGCATTACAGTAAACAACAAAATCCTTGCCCTCCGCGGGCAATGTTCGAATCGTTACTGTGGTCAACAATGTTTTGAGCTTTTGAAAGCTCTCCTCACACTCGTCGGACCACTGAAACGGTACCTCCTTTTGAGTCAAATGGGCCATATGAGAAGCAATAAAGGAAAATCCTTTCACAAACTCACGATAGTAGCTAGCTAGACCCACAAAACTACGGATCTCGGTCACTGATGTAGGCCTAGCCTATTCCTTAACTGCCTGAATTTTCTGAGGATCCACCATAATACCCTCTTTCGAAATAACGTGCCCCAAGAAAGGCACCGAAGTCAATCAGAATTCACACTTGGAGAATTTAGCATACAATTCCTTGTCTTGCAATACTCCAAAAGCAATTCTCAAATGTTTCTCATGCTCTTCCTTACTCCTAGAGTACACCAGGATATCATCAATGAACACTATTACGAATGTGTCTAAGTAGGGCTTAAACACCTTTGTTCATCCAATCCGTGAACGCAACTAGGGCGTTTGTAAGCCCAAAAGACATAACCAAGAACTCATAGTGCCCATACCTGGTCCGAAAATTAGCTTTAGGAACATCCTGCCGAATCTTATATATATATATATACCACGATCTCAAATCGATTTTAGAGAATACAGAAGCTCCCTGTAACTGGTCAAACAAGTCATCAATACGAGGAATGGGATACTTATTTCGGACAGTTACCTTATTCAGCTGACGGTAATCAATGCACATATGCATAGACCCATCTTTCTTCTTAACAAACAACACAGGAGCACCCCACGGAGATGCACTCGGGCGAATAAACCCCTTACTCAGAAGATCTTGCAACTGCTCTTTCAGTTCCCTGAGTTCTACTGGTGCCATCCTATAAGGTGGGATGGAGATAGGACGAATCCCTGGGTCTAAGTCAATTCTGAAGTCAATATCACGATCCGGTGGCATACCAGGCAAGTCCGAGGGGGACACATCCGGAAACTCGCGTACCCTTTGGAACCGAATCAAAGCATGGAGTATCTGCATTGGTATCACGGATATGTGCCAGATAAGCTAAACAATCCTTCTCTACTTGCTTCCTAGCACGAACAAAGGATATTACTTTCTTAAGGAGGGGACTAAGGTTACCCTTCCACTCGAGTCTAGGTGCCCCGGGCATGGCTAGTGTAACAGTTTTAGAATGGAAATCAAGTATAGCATAATGTGGGGACAACCAACTCATACCCAAAATAACATCGAAGTCTACCATGTCTAAGATCATTAAATCTGCCCAAGTACTATACCCCATAAAAGAAATTACACACGAAGCATAGACGGTATCCACTACCACAGAATCCCAAACAAGAGTAGACACAAAAATAGGGGTATCAAGAGTATCACACATCATATCCAGACCCATAGCAAAATAGGTAGATACATAGGAAAAAGTAGAACCCGAATCAAACAAAATAGAAGCCATATTAAAAGTGGGCCGAAAATCTGCCAATTTGGCCCGGCACGGTGCGCCCGGCATCTCCTTTGCCTCATTAGGAACCACTAGAGGCACGGGGTCAACCACTAGGACGCTGCCCCCAGTTAGAGCTGCCCCTCTGCCTCCACCTCTACCTCTAGCTGCTACCGCGCCTGTTCTCGCCATCTGTGAGAGAATGAAGGATAGTAAGATACCAATTTGAATCAGCAGATACCAATTGGAATCAAGCAACATGAAAGAAGAAAGAAAAAAGAGTTTTCCTAGTGTCTGGCAGCCTCTCGAAGATAAGTACAAACGGTCTCCATACCGATCTACAAGACTCTGCTAGACATGTCCTTGTACGATGAGATCGACGAACCTAAAGATCTGATACAAACTTTGTCATGACCCAACCCGCCATGACTGGCACCCATCTAAATCCTAGTGGGCAAACCAACATACAAGACACCTATCCATTCAATCCAGTTTTATATTAACCAAGCTAAACAATTATTACTGATTTAACAACAAAAGAACAAGGTAAATCATGCCATAAATGCTGAAATAAGTGCGGAAGTTCTAACTATTGCAATCCCCAAAATTCGAAAGTCATCGTACAGGACCCTAAGCTAAAAATATGTCTAAGAATCTAAAGTCTAATAAGTACGTAATCCATAATGTCCAGAGTACGAAAAGACATCATAGCAAGAAAATCTTCTGGTGGCCTGGCATGGGAAGAAGCTCACCCAAAATCTGTCAATAAATATCCTCCATGCTAGATGTGAGGACGAGCAACGGTCTCTATATCAAAATATGCACTCAAAGAATGCAGCAAGGTAGTATCAGTACAAAAACTATATACCGGTAGATGTCATAGGCCGACTAAGATTAGTATCATGCATATTTAGTAAAATCAATAGAATAGAACAAGCCAGTCAACAGTCATGAATATCAATATGTCACAGCAAGTCAACCAAGAACAATCCCAATGAATTCACTAAGATGTCAAGCATCACAAACACGCAAGTCACAACGGAAATAAATTTACCACAATGACCTCACTCGCTGTACATACATGCTAGCTGATGTCATGGCTCAGTAGCCATGACCTGCAGGGGACCCATGGTGTCCATGTACCACCCGTTCCGGATCCACCCCTCGGACCTGAGCACAAACCTCCGCTCCGGAATGAACCTCGATCGCGGGACATATCAAAGTACCTCTCGTTTTCAGAATGATCCTCGGACCACCAGCCCATAATCTAGGTCACATGCGTGCCTTTCCATACCTCTTACAGAACAATGTTTCTTACCTTTCCAATATGAACAATCAACTCATCATTTCATTTCACAATACCCTTGAGAAGATTATATTAGCTTCTCATCACAACACATCCACTGTAGTTTTAATCACACAGGAATAAAGGCACGGAGCCTACACAATCAATCAATCACATTCACGTAGGAATTTAACCACACAATACCATGCATGAAAACTGGACATGCTTTCTTCTGAGGAGATCACCAAACATACAATCAACTAACCAAAGTCTAACTTAAGTAAACCGCAATCTTTCCTTGGAACACGTAGGTTACTCTGCTACAACCTTTCCTTTCCTAAAAGCCTCAATACGTTCACGGTCTGAAAATAGAAGGCCCAATGAGTCACATTGCTCAATTTACAAACACCAAAGCAAGAATACCCTTCCCTTTCCCGATTCTAAGGATGGATGATTTTCTAGGTGATAAACAACCTATCAAGCCCCCTAGTATTCATTTACCATCAATTTATACAACATTCTATCAAACATTCCCATTATAAACAGTTTTCTATGGCGAAGACATCATTTTTATAGAACCCTAGGTTTATATCACTTAGTTTACTATTCTAAATGTTGAATTTATGACAAATAGCAACTAATCAATCCATTTAAATGATAAATAAGCAATAATAACCCAACCCATCAAGTTTAGAAGGTTTATTGGAATTCTAGGGTTTCGACTTCGCTTCCACCATTTAAGACCCATGAAGATGATTACAATAATGAAAGGGAAGGGAGTGATAGAATGAAAAGCAATGGAACTTACCTCTCAAGGTAATCATGCCCTAGCTTGAAAATTCCCTCTAGGTGCTTGTTGGGAAGTGTGTTGGTGTTTTGTGAGAAGAGAAAATAAAACTGAGTATCTAAAATTCGGGCTATTGTTTTACGTCGACGGCTACAGCAGTTACCACACTTGACCGCTATAGCGGCCCACCACAAAATCGCTGTGACGGCTATGGTGCTCCAGCTACCGCTATAGCGGTACATTGTCCGCTACAGCAGCCACCAAGGAAAATGGATGGCCGTTGGCAGCAGTCCGAGTACCGCCACAGCGGCTCATTTTGGGCAGTGAGCTCGATTCTTTCCAGTTTTCCCCCCTATCACCCCACATTTCATCCAAGGCCTAAAAAACACAACACAAAACATACACACATACAAAAAGACGCCCCACGAATTCACTCGCGGCCTCAAAATTTCCAATGGAGTCCTAATTACCCATAACGACCGGAAGGGTGGTTCTACTATTCTACCATGGATGACCTTAACATAACCCTTGATTCAACTAGCTATCAATTTTATGACATCCTTATCATTCCTCCAAACACGAAGAGATGGTGAACATACCCTTTACTAAGGGACTACTACCACAGTTGCCCAACATATTAAGCCTCCACTCGTCACAACTAACATTGCTTTCCAATCTGAAATCAATAACCACCTTCCTAAAAGAACCCACAAACCACTACCATTCTTGTACAACTTGCAACCTTAATCTTACGAGCATGTCAGATACTAATTGTTCCCTTCCTAATAGTGGAGATTAATCTATCCAAATTCTCTTCTTTACAAGATTATGGCAAAAATAGCGGGGTCTAAATTACAACCCACACAACTAAACTTCAAGTCATATTTGGATACTGAACTTAGTCATGCTTCCAAACCAGGAAGACACATCTAGCACAATCCCAAGCCATGTCACAACACAAACCGCTCGCATAAGAGTTTAGGAGAAGCGTTCCCACCATTCGAGGAAGAATAAGACAAGGAAGTGCAGATACTAATTAGAATCGACTAGATACCAATTTTAATGAAGTGGCATGATAGAATGAAAAAATTGGAAGTTTCCTAAATGTCCTATATCCTCTCGCAGATAGATACAGAGCTCGTCGTACCGATCTGCAAGACTCTACTAGACATGCTTTTGTACTTGTAAGACCGGTAACCTAGGACTCTGATACCAAGTTGTCATGACCCAATTGATGAATCGTGATGGCACCTACACTGTCCCACCAGGTAGGCGAACCATCCCCAACTCATTTTAATCATTTATAAAAGTTATTTGGGAAGTAAACAATGATTTAGTTAACATATTCAAATTATATTGATAACAAGTGCGGAAATAATAACAATCCCAAAATTTGGTCTGGACTAGTACAAGAGCTACTACCAATAAGATGCAAGTCTGGTAAGAAATAGAAATCTCAAATGTCAATACTGTCTCAAGAATGCAAAGTAGATAGCTAAATACAGGAAGAATCTTCAGGTTGCGGACCTAGCCAAAGCTCACCCTGAAATCTCCATCAAGTAGACCCAGATCACTCTCGATGATAGGAACTGGAACTAGCAACAGACTCTGCACTCAAAAGAAGAGTACAACAAGAGTAGTATCAGTACAAACAACAAGTACTGAGTAAGCATCATAGGCCAACTAAGATTAGTTCACGCATATAAGCATAAAATCAATCAAGATAAGCAGATAGGCACATAATACCCAAATCAAGGTCACAACATATCACATAACCAAATGACAACCTAAGGTGAAGCTTCTAAACCACAAGTCTGACAAGTCTCAATAATCTCAAATCTATAATCACAAATCTAAGTCCTGAAACTAAGCAGAGTCACTAATCCAAAAATCTGATCCAGTCCATAATTCGATCCATGCCACAACAAAGGTACAACAAAACATACCAAATTAGAAATAAAAAGCATGTGTTGATGCAGAATAAAATGTAATGATGTGAAATGCAATGCCATGCACTAGCCAAATACTCCAAATTTGTACACACATGCTAAATGGTAATGTTTGCCCAAATAGTTATGACCTGCAGGGGACCCATGGTGTCCATGTACCACTCGTTCCAGAATGAACCTCGGACTACGAGCTCACAACTAGGCCACATCGTCACCCCCTATCAAATGTGCCTTAATAGATGTATATGTTCCATCTCAAATCTCATCAACAATGCCTCATAATCGAATCACAATGAATAACTCAAGAACACATATCAAAGCCAGAAACAATGAAGTACAGTCATAGTAACACAAGTCATAACAAGACTCACAGATAATCTGCTCAGTGATAGTCTAAGTATGTAACTATCTCAATCAGTCAGTGAAGGGTATATATGAACGCCTTCCTTTCAACAATTCCAAACCATTTCCATAATGTATGAATGTGTTAATGTAGAAATGGGTGTAAACATGGTAAATCAATGTACTCAAGTAACAATGAAGGTACAAGAAGTCATAATGCCATAAGTCATATCAAGACTTAGATCGACTCAACTATGGACTGAATCATACAAACCATCTTAATTGTCATACAGAGTCTATAGCACCCTTTACTTCCAAGTATAGCAAATACACCTCACAACTAAGTCTTGCGACACTAATTGCTCCATTTTCTCATGTATCATCAGCACTATGTCATAATTCGATATCAATATACAAGTGAAATGAGAATGTTTGCCAGGCATGATATCATCACAATTATACAATGGGACTAAGGCCTAATCTCATTACCTTCCTTTCTCCAATAATAAATGTCATAACCAGAGAGAGACGAGTGCAACGCGTATCACAACGCAACAATTAAAGTAACAAACCTAATGACCATAACAGGGCCACAAGCCACAACCAACAACACGAGTACACATATTAACTCCTTCCTTCCCATATCACAACAAATACACCACCTATTCAATGCATAAAGTAATGGCGATCATCCCACATAATCAGAAGTCATACCAAACTTAGTAATATCAGACCATACATCTTGTCCGAAGACCTAATCATGCTTTCTCCCGTCAATTCTACACAATATAAGCCGTAACCTACCTCGAATACAAAACAGGAGCCACGAACTATTCCACAAGAGCCTTCTATTTTCGAAACGCCTAAGAACGATGGTAGTCTAGTATATAAAGACAAACCATAATGCTAACTAAGAAACATACCATCTAATCAACAAAACAACAATTGGGGAAGAAGACCAACTTTCTTCTACCCTTTTCAAATGGATGAAATTCTATCATAATCTCACTCCCAATAATTATCATCCTCCAATTTATAGGTTTCTAATCAATTTAACCCTTTCAAAATAGTTTTTATGCCAAAGTTCCTATTTTTCCTAGAACCCTCAGTTTCAATACGCAATTCTCATCATTAATAATTGAATTCTCATCCTAGGAAGTGATAATCTATCATCCTAGATGATAACACAACCATAAAATCAACAACCCATCAATTATTTAAGGGTTTACTAATTCTAGGGTTCTAGAATTTTCATTCACCATTAGAGAACCTTAAACTAGCCATGAAACTTAAAGAAGAAGGGTAAAGGAACAAATAGAGGTCGGGACTTACCCTCAAAGATGCTTTCACAAATGGATGGAATAAGATTCGCCTCTTTCTCCCTTAAAAAATGTGTTTAGGGTTTTGTGGGTAGTGACTCCGAAATTTCAATGTAAAAGTAGGTTTCTGCCCTCGACGATGGCTGCAGCGGTCCCTAGCTTTGTTGCAGCAATTTCACTTCCGCGGTCACGAGTTTCGCTGTAGCGCTCCCTAGCTTCGCTGCAGCGGACCTGCTGGTACAACCCGCACTAAAATGACCATAACTCCCTCATCCGAAGGTGAAATGTCATGATTCTTTTTGCTATAGATTTGAAATTACGATACAAATCTAATGGTTTAATCAAAACACCAAACAAAGGTTATTTGATCAATATACTAACGGGAATGGGGGAAGGATAAATAAGGGTAAATGGATCAAAAACACTATAACGACCAAACTGGTTGTTACAGAACCCCGAAAGTGTTACACCCCGTATCTTCGAAGAGCACTTATCAAATTTGAAACACAAGTACATTGATTTAGGGTTAAGTAAAACCACTTTGGACTATAAGGAGCAAGCATTATTAAGTATATTTAATGAGTGAAGGATGTATATAAGGTATACCAGAAGGTTTTATAAGGAAATGAGTGGAAGAAATGCAGTAGTACGACTTTGGAGAAAGGATGGGTAAAGTTTCGTGTGAAGATTTTAGTCCAACTTGAGGGAAGAATATCTCATAGCATATGAAGTGTTCTAAGGTGTTTCAAAAGCCTAAAAGAAAGTTCGTCGAGTCTAGTTTCCAACGCAATAAATCACTCGTCGATAGGATATCGGAGTAGAGAATTATGGACGTTACAAGTTCGGCTGACAAAGCAGAAACGCGTGCTACAGTACTGCTACAGTGACCCCGACCCGAATTTGACCCCTATATAAAGGGTAATAACCCCCTTTTTCATCAGATTTTGCCCAGAAAATTCCAGAAAATCAGAAGTGGGAGTGAGGGAATCAAAAAGTGAGCAATTTTCAAGTAGTGGAGTAGTAGTTTAAGTTCAGATAACGCATGGGTGTGATTCTAGAATTGTTCTGCGGTGGATTTTAGCGTGGATTCAAGCTGGAATCTTGAAGATATTATTGTTTGGACAGGAAAAAGGTATGAATCTTTCTCTTTTGGTATTATTTAAGGCTTATTTACGAAGATAAAGTCGTTAAATAATTGTATAGTAAGTTGGTTAGTCATGGAAGTTGAAAAACAGCATGTGGGCTGTTTTATGGCACATATTGGTGTTGAAAATGATGTTATTGATGTTGATATTGTTGTTGTTGTTGTTGGTTACTGAATTAAGATTTTGGACTAGGCACATAAACAGGGGAAATGCTGCCCGATTTTCGGCAGGATATAAAATAGTTTGATTTGAAAACTTAGCACAAGTATACAACAATGAGTCTCACGATAGTTGAATCCTCTTAAATATAGATAGACGAGCTTGGAAAGACAAGCGTGCAGTAATTAGAGTAAGGTGACCGGAAAGGTATGTTAAGGCTAGTCCCTTTCTTTCAAAAGGCATGATTCCTCTGCTATGATTCTATATATATTTCCATAACCTCCTTGTTTTCAAAAGCTAAAAGTTCATGATTCTTAAAGCTTCTCATGATGTTAAAGATGAATGTTTCTATGATGATTACAATGATAATGAGGATTTTATGTTTAAAGGTTCCAAGTTTATGATTTCAATGTTATTATGAGAATGTTGAGTTACTTCATGATTTTCTCGATTTTATTCATTGTTGTTGGTCTCACCTTGTAATAATTGTTCCTTCAAGGTGAGATAGAGCGATGATGATTATTCCATAATGTAATCGGAGGTTACCGACCGTACGTCACTCCGCTAAAGTAGTAGCTTTTATTTGAACTCCTATGCATGCTATGAGTATAATATATGTATATAGCTATTTTGTGACATTATCGAGTTCTATTATTTCATTTTTTCTTATGGATTGCACTCTTTCTCATTCTTGGTGTGTGTATATGTATAAGGCACAGTTGATAGGGGGTGATGTTGTGACTTTTTTTTTGATGTATATATAAGGCACAGTTGATAGGGGGTGATGTTGTGACCTTTTTTGTGATGTATATATAAGGCACAGTTGACAGGGGTGACGATGTGACCTTTGTTATATATATATATATATATATATATATAAGGCACAATTACAGGGGGTGACGTTGTGGCCTATGATGTGATGTTTACATATATAAGGCACAGTTGACAGGGGTGATGCTGTGGCCTATGATGTGATATTTACATATATAAGGCACAGCTGACAGGGGTGACGTTGTGGCCTATGATGTCATGTTTACATATATAAGGCACAGTTGACAGGGGTGACGCTGTGGCCTATGATGTGATGTTTACATATATAAGGCACAGTTGACAGGGGTGACGCTGTGGCCTATGCTGTGTTGTTTACGTATATAAGGCACAGTTGACAGGGGGTGACGCTGTGGCCTATGATGTGATGTTCATCTATAAGAGGCAGAGTTGACAGAGGGTGACGCTGTGGCCTATGAGGTGGTGTTTTAGAGGTGACGATGTGGATTATGTTATGGCATTTCTATAGATATATGTGTTTTCGTGATATAGCCATACTGATTCATTTATCTTGCCCATTTATTGACATGTCTCAAATGTCTTCCATGATTTTATGTACATGTTGATCTCATGCATTGCATACCCAGTACATCGTTCGTACTGACGTCCCTTCTTGTGGCCGCTGCGTTCACGCCCGCTGGTGTAGATAGACAAGATGAGGATCTTTCATCGTAGGCTGCTGTTACACCTCGCATTTTTGCACATTTGAATATTTCGAGTTGATGGCGGGAAGTTGAGGACGGGGTTATATTTTAGTTTGGTTGGATGCGCAAGTCGCTTATAATATTATTGGCATGGAGTGTTAAGGGCAAATTTGGAATTCGGAAATTATCGCTTGTTGGAAAAAAAGAGAGAAAAGAAGAAAAAGACATGGAGCATGTGCATGGTCATGTGCACATTTTATTAGTTATATATATATAAAAGGATGACCAAGTAAGCATGGAAGTCATCTTTTATTAATTAAGGAGAATTCTAGAAATTTGAAGAAATATTGGAGGGAAAAGAAAGAAAGAAAAAACAAAAAAAAAAAAGAGAAAGAGGAGCACATGGCCGGCCATGTGCTTGGTCATGTGCATGGCCATGTGTCTCCACTTATATATATATGTGTGTGTGTGAAGATTAGAGAGCAAGCCTTCATCATTTTGCTCCTAGAACTTTCAAGAAAACATGAGAAAAAGAAAAAGAAGAAGGAGAAATCAGCAAAAGGGGCTGGCCGAACCAGCCCCATAGGGAGTGTTCAAGAAAATTTTGTCCCTTCAAGTTTTTATACTAAGTGGAAGGTCCTCTATCATGTGGAGTGGTTGTTGGAAGAGGAAAACCAATTGTTTTGCAAGGAGCACGTCCTAGCCGAGAGGAAAGATTGAAGAAAAAGGGTAAGGTTTCATCTCTTTTGTATGTTGTGGATGCTTGTGAATATTGTAGTATGTGGAAATGAATAAAAATCATGAAATTGTGGATGTTGGAATTGAGCCGTGGGTAGTAGTAAGGAATCGTGTACATGTGGTGATGTGTAGAAGTAATGGATTAAGTGAATTTAGCATGTCTTTTGTGTTGTTATAATATGTAGAAAACGAATGAAATTCATGAAGTTGCATATGTTGGAGTGTGGCCGAAAATGGGCTGCCATGGTGTGGGAAAGATGAATTAATGTTAGTTAGTATTCTAGTTGTTGTGTGATGGATTCTATGTAATGAAAATGAAGGTTTGATGACTCAAGTTGAAATTATAATTGTGTGGGCTGATTTGGAGCTTAATGTGATGTTAATATAGTTTCTTGAAATTGTGAAAATATCGTTGAAGACGTATGGAATTGTTGACATAAGTCCATGGATTTGAAAATAGAAAATGTGTCGTGAATGTTTCTAGTTGAATTGGAAGGTGTTGGCCGAAGTAGAATGTTGATTGAATCGTTTGGATGTTATGTGAATTGAGTTAAATTGAATTGAATATTATGAGTGTGGTTAGAATAATTGTTGGAATTGTTGTTGATATTGTGGCCGAGTTCCATTCTCGGGTTGTTGTTATCGAATTGGGCCGAGCCATATTCTCGGGGTGGCACATTTACGGGGGGAAGTCTTTGCCGAAATTTTTGTAGACAATGATTACTTTGAATTTCAACTTTTGGATGCTCCAATTGATATTTGGTAAATGTGACCAAATCATAGATTTTGGCGGATTCGCAAAGTGGATTTGGAGTAGCGAAGGAGCGGAAAGAGGTATGTAAGACTTCACCCTTCTTTCTATGGCATGTCTTAGACATACTAAGTGGATACGGGCCTCGGGGATCATTCCTTTTCTTGAAACCTAAGATTGAAAATAGTTACTATTCATTCAAGTAGAATTGAATTAGAACTTGCGCGAAATGTCGGAAAGACTTCTTAAACATCCGTAACTTACCCAAATAAGACTCGATTACCCTAAGACCCTCCCAAGTGACGCCATGAACTGTAATATACGTAAATTTGATACGCCGCCTCGTTTGACTCGAGGTAGGCCCACTATTCCCGAATTCTCTCCTATTGATCCATTTAGCTTACTTTCATTCTATAGTTTAAGGAAACTTTTGGACATCTTTTCGACTACCTAGATAAGAATTGTTTTAATTAAACCCTTAACCCCAATGCATGATTTTTCCTCACTAAAAGTTTACAAGTGTTTTCCAAAATATTCTTTTCTTCAAAAACCAAGTTTTACAATATTGAAAGTCTTAGCGACTAAAGCAGCGACTATGATACTATGATGACAAGGATCCTATGATGGCTATGATTCTATGATACCTATGATTCCATGGTGACCATGATTCCCTGTTACCTATGATTCTATGATGTCAGCTATGCCATGTCTATAACCCGACATATATATATATATAATAACAGAATCAGAGCGCTATATAGACGCTGATAAATATACATGGAATATAATAGTAGAACCAGAGCGCTATAGACGCTGGTAAATATATATGATATAAGTGTGTGCATGTGACAAAAAGAATCAGAGCGCTATAGACGCTGATATATGCATGTGATGAAGGAGACAGGGCGCTATAGACGCCGATATTTATACATGAAATATGCAAATATTTATGGGGAAAATAGGGATAAGGGCGTGCGTTATGTACGCGTATCCACCGATCGGTTGGAGTTTGGCACATGATATCGTCCGGACGCGGGATGCCGGACGCGGGGTGTATATATTATGGTTAAATGGATCGGCCGCCGACGCCTCGGCAATATAATATATTCTTTTTTTTATGTATGTATGTATATATACGAGTAAGGAAAGCTAAGAAAGCACGGCATTTGCCCAAGGGCACTTAAAGGTACGGCTATCCTCTTATCTCATCGTGATTCTATAATCCCATGGTATTGTTGTTCATACTTACGTTCTGTTCGTATTATTATTATTCATGTCTTGCATACTCGGTACATTGCTCGTACCGACCCCTCTTCTTCGGGGGCTGCGTTCATGCCACGCGGTACACCCAGACGGATCGAAGTCAATATAGAAGATGTTCCAGCGAAGTTGGCAAGCTCCATTTGGCCGGAGTGTAGCCGAGTCAGAGTACACGTGCCAGGAGTTCCGGTTACAGTTAGAGACTTTGCAAACAGAGTCGTGGGTTTTGGGAGTCAGTTTGCATTATGACATGAGTTTTGTATAGCTACATATTTTAATTGATTAAAGACAACGAAAGAGTCTTATTATATAAGAGTAATCTTATTAAATACGTTTGCTTTAAAGTTTCAAAAAAAAAATTTCAGTACGTGATAGGAGTCAGAGGGTTCGCTCGGCCCTAGGTAAGGGTCGGGTGCCCATCACACCCTGATCAAGATCGGGGTGTGACAAAGTGGTATCAGAGCAGGTCGGTCCAAGGGTTGTACGCAAAGTCGTGTCCCGGCGAGTCCCGTTTATGGTGTGAAGCCGGCCACATTTATAAACGGGGGGAGGCGCGGGGCATTTAGGGACGGTTGACCTTCTTTCTGTCATTAGATCGTGCGATAGAGCCAAGTCATAGGAAGTAAGATTCATTATATTAATTGTTGATTTCCGTAGGCGCCCAGTATCGGCGGAAAAAGGCGAATGATGATATGGAAAGTCAGAAAAGGTAAGATGGGACTGACATACTTGTTCTGTTGTGTGGAGCTGGGCGCCAGACAGGAAATAACCATACATGCAGGCGGAAGGTGGACATCGAGAAGAGAAAAGGGTAAAACGGTCATTGTAGAAGAAAGGACGTATTACGAAAATGTCTCGGAAGTTATAAAGTTTTGATTGGCCTCAGACCGAGTAGTAAAGGCCGTGTGGGAAAGTGGACGCAAAAGTATTAGCATTAGGACACCGAATTTCAGTGAAGTTTCGAAGTTAAGCGTGCTCAAGTGGGAGCAATTTCAGGATGGGTGACCCCCTGGGAAGTACGCGAGAAATTCGATATATCCAGACCTAAGAGACAACTGAGAAGTTAGAATAGCCTAAGGGAAACTAGAGTATATGGGATGGTTGGAGATCACAAGAAGACGAGTAGAACGAGGCAAACTTGCTTGGTAAAGAGACCGGAATAGCAGCATAGCCCTAGGATTAGGATAGGCTTGAACAGCGTTTGGACGTATTTTGTGGGCTAGTTAATGGTAGTGATATATATATATAAGAAGGTGTAGGATATCCTAAATATGATTGTATCGGCGGACAGGTGAATCCCAGCAACCAAAGTTACGGTACAAAGGCATTAATCGAGTAAGGGTACCGAAGTTCCAGTGATAGCAAGAGTAAATGGTTCAAGTGTTGCCAAGTAAGCTGTTATTATCCCACTGTAGATTGAGATTTGGAATGAGGATATGAGATGAAGTATAAATGGATAATGGTATAGGTGCGCCCCAAAAGGGGGGAAGCAGGTGAGAGAAATGCAAGGATGAGATAAAGACAGTGGATACGGTAATATGTTTGGTATGGATGCTTAAATTACAGATGAAACCCCCTTCATGGGAATAAGTCAGTGAGATCGGAAAACCGATAATGAGGGGATAGAAGTCTGGATAATATTTAAGGTAATACGAGAAGTTCGCACAAACTTTGAGTAGTGCGACGCCAGAAAAAGGACGTGTATAAAGAGAAAGAATATGACAAAGAGAACGGTGTTGGATAACTTAAGAGGTAATGTGAAGGATAGCGCTGGTTATAAAAAGGGAGCTCCCCCGAGGTGCTTATACGACCCTGTAAGACTAGTTGAACATTCGAGGACGAATGTTCCAAAAGGGGGGAAGGATGTTACACCTCGCATTTTTGCACATTTGAATATTTCGAGTTGATGGCGGGAAGTTGAGGACGGGGTTATATTTTAGTTTGGTTGGATGCGCAAGTCGCTTATAATATTATTGGCATGGAGTGTTAAGGGCAAATTTGGAATTCGGAAATTATCGCTTGTTGGAAAAAAGAGAGAAAAGAAGAAAAAGACATGGAGCATGTGCATGGTCATGTGCACATTTTATTAGTTATATATATATAAAAGGATGACCAAGTAAGCATGGAAGTCATCTTTTATTAATTAAGGAGAATTCTAGAAATTTGAAGAAATATTGGAGGGAAAAGAAAGAAAGAAAACAACAAAAAAAAAAAAAAAAGAGAAAGAGGAGCACATGGCCGGCCATGTGCTTGGTCATGTGCATGGCCATGTGTCTCCACTTATATATATATGTGTGTGTGTGAAGATTAGAGAGCAAGCCTTCATCATTTTGCTCCTAGAACTTTCAAGAAAACATGAGAAAAAGAAAAAGAAGAAGGAGAAATCAGCAAAGGGGTGGCCGAACCAGCCCATAGGGAGTGTTCAAGAAAATTTTGTCCCTTCAAGTTTTTATACTAAGTGGAAGGTCCTCTATCATGTGGAGTGGTTGTTGGAAGAGGAAAACCAATTGTTTTGCAAGGAGCACGTCCTAGCCGAGAGGAAAGATTGAAGAAAAAGGGTAAGGTTTCATCTCTTTTGTATGTTGTGGATGCTTGTGAATATTGTAGTATGTGGAAATGAATAAAAATCATGAAATTGTGGATGTTGGAATTGAGCCGTGGGTAGTAGTAAGGAATCGTGTACATGTGGTGATGTGTAGAAGTAATGGATTAAGTGAATTTAGCATGTCTTTTGTGTTGTTATAATATGTAGAAAACGAATGAAATTCATGAAGTTGCATATGTTGGAGTGTGGCCGAAAATGGGCTGCCATGGTGTGGGAAAGATGAATTAATGTTAGTTAGTATTCTAGTTGTTGTGTGATGGATTCTATGTAATGAAAATGAAGGTTTGATGACTCAAGTTGAAATTATAATTGTGTGGGCTGATTTGGAGCTTAATGTGATGTTAATATAGTTTCTTGAAATTGTGAAAATATCGTTGAAGACGTATGGAATTGTTGACATAAGTCCATGGATTTGAAAATAGAAAATGTGTCGTGAATGTTTCTAGTTGAATTGGAAGGTGTTGGCCGAAGTAGAATGTTGATTGAATCGTTTGGATGTTATGTGAATTGAGTTAAATTGAATTGAATATTATGAGTGTGGTTAGAATAATTGTTGGAATTGTTGTTGATATTGTGGCCGAGTTCCATTCTCGGGTTGTTGTTATCGAATTGGGCCGAGCCATATTCTCGGGGTGGCACATTTACAGGGGAAGTGCTGCCGAAATTTTTGTAGACAATGATTACTTTGAATTTCAACTTTTGGATGCTCAATTGATATTTGGTAAATGTGACCAAATCATAGATTTTGGCGGATTCGCAAAGTGGATTTGGAGTAGCGAGGAAGGAGCGGAAAGAGGTATGTAAGACTTCACCCTTCTTTCTATGGCATGTCTTAGACATACTAAGCTGGATACGGGCCTCGGGGATCATTCCTTTTCTTGAAACCTAAGATTGAAAATAGTTACTATTCATTCAGTAGAATTGAATTAGAACTTGCGCGAAATGTCGGAAAGACTTCTTAAACATCCAGAACTTACCCAAGTAAGACTCGATTACCCTAAGACCCTCCCAAGTGACGCCATGAACTGTAATATACGTAAATTTGATACGCCGCCTCGTTTGACTCGAGGTAGGCCCACTATTCCCGAATTCTCTCCTATTGATCCATTTAGCTTACTTTCATTCTATAGTTTAAGGAAACTTTTGGACATCTTTTCGACTACCAGATAAGAATTGTTTTAATTAAACCCTTAACCCCAATGCATGATTTTTCCTCACTAAAAGTTTACAAGTGTTTTCCAAAATATTCTTTTCTTCAAAAACCAAGTTTTACAATATTGAAAGTCTTAGCGACTAAAGCACGACTATGATACTATGATGACAAGGATCCTATGATGGCTATGATTCTATGATACCTATGATTCCATGGTGACCATGATTCCTGTTACCTATGATTCTATGATGTCGGCCCTATGCCATGTCTATAACCCGACATATATATATATAATAACGAGAATCGGGGAGAGAGCGCTATATAGACGCTGATAAATATACATGGAATATAATAGTAGAACCCGAGCGCTATATATATATGATATAAGTGTGTGCATGTGACAAAAAGAATCAGAGCGCTATAGACGCTGATATATGCATGTGATGAAGGAGACAGGGCGCTATAGACGCCGATATTTATACATGAAATATGCAAATATTTACGGGGAAAATAGGGATAAGGGCAGTGCGTTATGTACGCGTATCCACCTGATCAGTTGGAGTTTGGCACATGATATCGTCCCGGACGCGGGATGCCCGGACGCGGGGTGTGCATATTATGGTTAAATGGATCGGCTGCCGACGCCTCGGCAATATAATATATTCTTTTTTTTATGTATGTATGTATATATACGAGTAAGGAAAGCTAAGAAAGCACAGCATTTGCCCAAGGGCACTTAAAGGTACTGTGCTATCCTCTTATCTCATCGCGAGATTCTATAATCCCATGGTATTGTTGTTCATACTTACGTTCTGTTCGTATTATTATTATTCATGTCTTGCATACTCGGTACATTGCTCGTGCGACCCCTCTTCTTCGGGGGGCTGCGTTCATGCCACGCGTGTACACCCGGACGGATCGAAGTCAATATAGAAGATGTTCCGGCGATGTTGGCAAGCTCCATTTGGCCGGAGTGTAGCGAGTCGAGTACACGTGCCGGGGAGTTCGGTTACGGTTAGAGACTTTGCGACGAGTCGTGGGTTTTGGGAGTCGGTTTGCATTATGACATGAGTTTTGTATAGCTACATATTTTAATTGATTAAAGACAACGAAAGAGTCTTATTATATAAGAGTAATCTTATTAAATACGTTTGCTTTAAAGTTTCAAAAAAAAAAATTTCAGTACGTGATAGGAGTCAGAGGGTTCGCTCGGCCCTAGGTAAGGGTCGGGTGCCCATCACACCCTGATCAAGATCGGGGTGTGACAGCTGCCTTCAGGTACCAGTTCTTATTGGTGAGCTCCACTTCTTCCGGGAGCACTGCCGAGTCTGGATGTATATATGTTTGTATGATTTTTGTTCAGGGCATGTCGGCGGCCCTGTCCCGACTTGTATACCTCATTCATGTTCATAGAGGCTTTGCAGACAGTTCCTGGGTATAACTTAGTTATGTTCTGTCGGTCGTTATATTGGCGATGTGGGTCCATTGGACATATATTTATACATGATATTACATTCATATCTAGCCTTAGCCTTATTTTGTAATTTGAGACATAGAGAACACAAGTTATAATTTGGTTCGCTCGATTTCCGTAAGGTGCCCAGTGCCAATCACGCCTTACCAAGGGTGGCGTGTGACAAAAAGTGTTACACTCCAGAAAATTTCGCGTTATTAAGGCTGCAGACGACTTAATTTGAGCTCAAGGAGGAGCAAATATTACAAGTATGAAGGATGAAATTTTACTGTATTAGCAAGAGGATAGCATGAGTTCATTATTTGGAATTCGTACAATATGATTGGAATGATGCGTTAAAAGATATATAGCCTCGTAACCGTAAGCTGAGGTGGGGCCCACCTGATGGGGTTTTAATAAAGGACGTATGAGAAGTTATATGGACAATATATGTGTCACACCTCAATTTTCGATAGGGTGTGATGGGCACCCGACCCTTATCTAGGGCCGAGCGAACCCTCAGACTATCGTAATACTCGTATTCAGATTGGACCCCCGACCAAATCATAAATACATAATAAAATTTGTACGAAAAACGAACATACTTTATATCGTTTCAAATCAAACACAACTTGCGACTGTACAAAATCTGTAATATCATGCACGAGCAGAATCGGGTGATCTATACACATCTCCAAACACATACACGGACTTGACAGAGCAATCAAAACAGACTATCATTCCAGAATCCAAGCAATAGCAAAATCGGGTTTCTTTCGAATATTATTCGGAACATATCAAATATAATTTAGCAATCGAGTTACGTATCGGAATCATATGTACACGGATTCTCGCCCAGTACATTTACACAAACTTAACAGAATAATCAGTCAAATTATCATTTACAAGCCGATGGCGTTAATCAAATCACATCACTTCCAGATATTATCCGGGACTTATCAGATAGAACTTTAGGCATCATAATCACGTACCAGAATCACCTATATACGAATCTTTGTTTCAAACTTAACAGATAAGTGAGAAATCATATTCGGAAGTCAGATTATTAGTCATATCAAGTTATATTAACAAGTTATTAGAACTATACAACGAAACGTCTTGCGGGCCCACGGGCAAGTACCGATCCGGTCCGAGCCCGCCTATGAATGTCGGGGATGTTATACATTAGGGAATCTCCTACGAACTTTTCGGAGCGATCCGAGCTCATATGCGAAAGATACGGTCGTTCGTAGTTTCCGACTCTTTTATGAACATAATATTTTATGCACATTCATGTTCAATCATACAAAGGCATAAAAACCATAATTTAACTACATTATGCATACGGATGTCAAGAAACAAATAAGAATCACGGACATGCTCGGACCGCGGGAGTAGAGTTACCTCGGGGATCATATCATAGCCTACTCATACTAAGACATGCCAAAGAAAAGAGGTGAGCTTTACATACCTTGGCCGCCCTCAAGCTAATCCACGCTTACGTCTCGGCTTCTCACGATCTACAAAATGTCATCGGACATCCAACATTAGCCATAAGCATTAAAGAACCCAATTCCAAGCCGTCACTTCTTCCATGAAAATTTCGGCGGCACCTCCCCTATATATTCACCAACCACAGGAATTCAACTCGGCTAATATCAACAACAACCAAACCAGCAACCATCCAAACAAGATTTAAGAATATTCCGAGCAATCCACAAAGTATTCAAACAATATACTATGAAACCCAAAACCTTCCAACTTAATGAATACGACAATAATGCGTTTCTTTCTTTCAAATTCTCATACTACATCAACAATTCCATACACTACAACATTATTTTTATAATTTCAAGAACTACATTAGAATCACATTACATTCTCAAATCAGCCCATACAATTCCGACTTCCATTTGGGTCATCAAACCTTCATTCTCACTACATAATTCGCAACAAACAACCACCAAAATACAACATAAAATTTGTTCATCATACCCCCCCTCCAAAACAGCCCCCACGGCTACACACACAACACCACGGCCAAACACCAACATTCAAGGTTTCATGATTTCCATTCATTTCGACACTCTACAACCACCAACATACCAATTAGAATTAATGCATCACTCTTAGACATACAATACACATGCACGGCCAACATCAACATCCATGGCTTAACTTCAACATCCATATTTCCATGATTTTCATTCATTTCCATACTTCACAACATACACAACTCATCTATAACATAAGAAAAATAGGATTGAATCTCACCTTCTTCATGTTGCTTCACCACTCGGCTAGCCTCTCATATGGCCTCAACGAACGATTTATTTGCTCAACGACCCTTCCCGTTGACGAGGACCTTTCAATTAGTAGGGAGGCTAGGAGAACAATTTTTTCTTGATCAAATCCATGGAAATTTTGGTTCGGACGGCCCCCACTTCTCTCTTGGCCGTTTCTTTCTCTTCTTCGTTTTCTTCCATGTTTCTTGAAAATTCTAGGGAAAATATGACTTGTATGATCTTGACTTATACTTATATATAAATATATGGCACATGCCATGCACATGGCCGGCCACCTTTGTCTCTTTTCTTTTTTTTTTTCCTTTCCCTCCAAATTTCTTCAAATTTCTAGAATTTTCTTTGAATAATGAAAGATGACTAATATGATCAACATGTCATCTAATTCCATATGTATATATTTCAAGCCTCCATGTGGCCATGGCCCACCTTACTCTCATTTCATGAAATTTTTAAATTTTTCCATAATGCATTCTTAGTCCCAAATTTTTCCTTAATGCTTCCTTCCAACAAAATCATAAACCATTTGTCGTAAAACAAAGTCGAGAGATAACCTTGTCCATAACTCTTCGCAACCAACTTAAAAATATTCCGACGTGCGAAATGCGAGATATAACAATATGTGAAGTTAAACAAAACTCAAGAAGGACCCTTGAGCCAAATCCGAGTGTAAGCCCTCTAAAAAGATGTTTTTAAGTTACGTTCTCGGGTGATCTGACTTCGGGAGGCCATAACCCCATTACTATTTGGGAATTTGGGAAAACTCCAAAAATGAAAGTTGTACATAATTGAAATATCTTTCTAACCATGTTCATGGGCCTTCATGTGACATAGGTATAAAATGTTATGGACGTTTTAAGACAGCAAGGTCAAACTGAGCAGTGGGCTCGGCCCAACCCGACTCCAGATCGGTGGGAACCGACCCAAGACCCATATATAAGGGATAAATTCATAAAAATTCATTCATTCACACATCAAGCAGTCCACAAACTTTTATAGAGAGAGAGAGAGAGAGAGGAGAGTTAGAGAGAGAAAATGGAGAATCGAGCAAGTTCGTGATCCCGAATCCTGAGGCTTGTGAAGGGTAAAGTATAGAACAAGTCGTTGCCGTCATTTTAAGCTAAAAGTTAAACTTGGGAGATGTTGGTTTCGTGGTGGCTGCTTATATAAGGAATTTTTAAAATGTTAGTGATGTTCTTTTTTTTTTTTTTTTTTTTTTTTTTTTTTTTTTGGCAAACGACATCTTCCATTAATAACCAAAAATATTACATACAAAACGATGAGTATTTTGGACTAGCGCGTTAGCCTCTATATCCTATCCCTATCTACTATACTTATATCCTTGTCAAAGTAGTAGACCAAGATCATTACATTCGATGCAGTCCTGTATCCAACTTACGCAAGACACTATGGATATGCATTTAGTCCTGCGGTGTATCATACCATCTTTATTAGCTCGGCCTCTAATATGCAATCGTATCACAATGTCCTTCGGTACCTTTACGCCCAGATCGCTATTCCGAAATCTTAGCTTGTTCCGTTCCTCCATATAGCATCAACCATCATTGCAAATGCACAATGGAAATTTCGCCGGAGCTGCTCTTTTCTTGGCCAATTTACGGTGCCCATTTCACCTCTCGTATTCCAATCGGCAATGTTCCTCCGATAACCCATCCACACATAATCTATACCACATCCGTACCGGTGATAGCACATTCAAAGAACGGGTGTGCAAATGATTCACGTACAGCCCACAAAAAACACAATCTCGTGGCACTGGATTCCAAGCTTCATCGTCCCATCAACGGATTTGCCAACCTCGGTGTAAAGCTAACCATAATATGAACTTATTTACGGGATGTATACTAGCTTCGAGGGTAAACTCTTCATTCAACCTTGGGATGTTGGGGTAGCGAGTCAAGTACATTTTCCTAATGGCAAAGCCATTTCCAATCTGTTGATTTCGATCTTCCATTTGCGGTGTTCAGAAAGCTATTTGCCCTTGCAACACCGGTTCCCTTGATGCTATTATCTTCCTCGCCTCACCCATGAAGCAGTCTTGGGGATGAGCATAGTTTCTAGGCTGTTATGCTTTATGTAGTAGCTATGTATCCATTGAATCCTGGCAGTCCTTTTTCCTTGCCACGTTCCACAGCTGTTTTAAGATAGCAGCTCTATTCCATAGACATATATTAATGATATTCAATCCACCCGCAGCATATGGCAAGCAAACATCATTCCAAGCCACTAGAGCCTTTTTTGATATTGAAACAGCGCCTGTCCACAGAAAAGTTCTACAAATCTGCTCAATGACCTTCATAACTTTCTTGGGGATTAAGAATATTTGTGCCCAATATGCTTGGACACCATGCAGCATCGATTTGATTAGTCACCACTCGCCACCTTTGCATAAGATAGAAGTTTGGCGTGCACCAACATGTGACTTTTAGCTTGATAATTTTCTCAATCAATGGCAAATATTGATGTACATTTAGCTTTTTTGATGTCAGTGGTACACCCAAGTATCTGAATGGAAGCACCCCAGCATTGAAGCCGAGTTCATCCAGTATCTCCTGTCTAGTATGATCAGCAACTCCAGCAATGTAAATGGAGCTCTTATCTGCATTTGCCTGAAGCCCAGACACTCTAGAGAATCTCTTGAATGCAGCATTCATAAGTTTAATGGATGAAATATCAGCCCTGCAATACATAAGAAGGTCGTCTGCAAAACGGATATGTGTGCTCCTCGGACTTCTCGCATCTTGGGTGATAATTAAAATCCCCATTAAACTCAAGTTGACTTAGTTCTCTTCCCAAGTACTCCATTGCAAGCACAAAGAGGTAGGGAGACATAGGATCTCCCCGCCTAATACCCCTAACTTTGCGGGGAAAAGGTGCGGTCAACCCTCCATTAAGCATCAAAGAGTAAGACACGGTTGACACACATGTCATAACCCGGTGGGTGAACTTGGAAGGGAACCCAAGAGTGCTCGGCATTTGCCTTAGAAATCCCGTTCCGAGTATCATAAGCCTTCCTTGGGTCCACTTTAAGTACACACACTGGGAGAAATCCACTTCCTAGTGTAGCATTTAAAGATTTCATGGTGAATAAAATATTGTCAAAGATACTTCTTCCTTCAACAAAAGCTGATTGGGATGGCCCTACTAAATCGGCAATGACTGCTTTAATTCTCCTAGTTAGGACCTTAGAAATGATTTTGTACAAAGTGGTGCAACAGGCAATAGGTCTATAGTCTTTTACTTTGGTAGGGGAGGGTATTTTGGGTATTAAAGTGATGGCAGTGGTGTTGATCATAGGGGCAAGTTCTCCAGTTGCATAGAAGCTGCTTCTTCTTTGCAAGCCACATCCTCTTTCTTGTATCCCAATTCTTTGTAAAAATTCAATTGGAAACCCATCCACTCCGAGGAGCTTTCTCCTTAGGCATACTACTTATGGCCTCAATAATTTCATCGTCGATTACCTCTTGTATTAGTGCCCTTTGTTGTTGGATTGTAAGGCATTTGCCGGCTCTAACTACTTCGATATTAAGGCATGGTAGTTCGGTACCCGCACAATCACCCATTAAACCCGAAAACACGAGATATAAACTCTGTTCAATAAGTACGGGGGTCGAAAGTTTAGTCCCGAGCATCGGTATAGATGAGGAAATGGTATTTTGGCTAGTTCTTATTTTCCATTGTGCATGAAAGTACTTGGAGTTGGAATCACCACATTCTATCCATGTTGCTCTTGCCTTGTGTCTCGACTTGCTCTTCCACCATACTCCACTTCTCGATCTCTTTGCAGAGCTTTCTCTCTTCTTCAATCAAAGACAAGACATTCTAGATTGTCCCCACCGTCCCTGAATAATTTCAAGCTTTTCCCTAGCCAACCTCAGTTTTTGTGAGTAAGATGCCATATAAGCATTTATATGTTTCAGCTGCACCTTCATCTCTTTTAGTTTCCTCCAAATACTTACCATAGTGTGACTTCCATATCCTTGTTGCCATACAGCTAGCAATGTATCATGAAAACCAGGATGCTCCATGACATTAGGATAAAATCTAAAAGGTCTAGGATGCGGATGCACTTGCTTGCCACATTTTACAAGTATTGGGGAGTGATCGGACAACGATGGATTTAAGTATTCGGCCTCCACATGTCCAAATTGTTGTATCCCGAAAATCCCCCAGGCCAGTCAATCTTCCGTACACTCTATCATCACTTGACTTGTTTGTTGCACCAGGTAAAAATGCCACCCCCCGAGCCTTTATAGGAGTAAGTTGTTTATTATCCGGTAGCCACGAAATCCCGCAATTTACGCCGAGTTCCGGTGAACCAATCCTATCCTCGAGCTAAGCACATTGTTAAAATCACCACATAGGATCCGGGGTATGTGCGTTGTCAATGATATCCGGCTTAATTCATTCCACAACACCTCTCCGTGTTGACGGTCATTCCGGTATATACCCTTTGTAAGATATCTCGTGGCTTGTGTGAGCGAGATCCTCCACTAAGCAATGTATAAATTGTTCTTTGAGCTCTAATACAGTGACATTCATGGTGTGCTTCCATAGTACCCAAATTCTTCCATTAGGGGCATAGTTGTAGTTGCAACAGGAGCTCCAATCCTTAGCCACTTTCTTCAATATTTTTTGTGATTTCTCGCTCCCTTACTCTTGTTTCTAGACGATCAAACACCTCTATCTTATGTTTATTCGAAAGAGTTTCAACTCTTTTTTTATGGGCTTGATTCAAGCCCCTTATGTTCCATGTTGCTATAATCATGGAGGGCCGACGCCCACCGTAGTAGTTGCCATCTCCTCTAGCCCCCCCTGTTGCTCCTATTGCTATGACCGGTATGACCATCAACAGCATGAGTATCATTTTGCACTTGCTTACCCCGTCTTTTGAGTGGCCTCTGTGATTTTGCACCGATGATGACCGTACTAGTGCGATTCCCCTGTGCTCCATGCTTAGTCAAGGGATTCCTACTCTGTGGTGGCACAATTCCTCCACCACTCTCATTGCCCCCTGTTGTTGTCCCTTCATTAGCATTCTCATGGCTCTGATTTGTTGTTGTAGCAATCCATTCCTGTCTTATTTGCTTCCTTTTCCTAGGTTTCCTCATCCTCTTTTAGGAAACTTCCCCACTTCCTCATGAACAGCTTTTATCTCTTCATAGTCTCTATAATTCCAGCATTCAAATGCATCATGACCAAATCTAATGCACTCATTACAAAATTTAGGCTTCCAATCATAGGTAATAGCCTCGTTTCAAGGTCCCGACGGGGTTTCAACAATCAAAAAATCAGCAAGTCTGGGATACATCGGCTGCACAGAATTTGCATATGAAATTTTCTCAAAGATTATGTGAATTCATCGGTGTAGTAGTGGTTTCCCAACGTAACTAGCAATTTTACTCGCAGCTTCAGTGACCAAGACTTAATCGGCAACCCTGAATTTCACCCAAATCGTGGAATCACACTGAGTGCCTCCTGCTCAAAATTGAAGTCAAGTTCCCATGGTTTGAGAATTAGGGGCTTGTTATTGAAATAGTAAGGCCCAGCCTTCAACACCTTATCCTTGTCCTGAATCGATTTGAACTTGTAGATATAGTAACCCTCATCATGCATTAACACCATCGGTTTAGTTACAAAATTCCAAACCCTAGTTACATATCCCTCCATTTGATTTGCATAAGGTGTATCCTAATACGTAGCCAATTAGTACGAGCATTCCCATCGCTCCTTTTTGATTTTTAAGGTCATTCTCCTCAATTGTTACCGTTATTATTCCATCTTTAATAGTCGGCGGTACATAGGTTAGAGACATACCATCACCGCGATTTCCACGAACGATGTCGACCGAGGTCGGTGTCAAAGTATAGATGTACCCGCATCTTAAAATTGCAATTCTGCGCATTTCTTCGGTTCCTTGCTCGCCCCTTTACCGAGCATAGTTGTATCTCCCCTTCAATACCGCTTGTGTCTCGTTCCTCGGTGATAGTTTGAAACTTTGCGGTAAGCTTCCAAATGTTAGCGGTTTAAGTAATTGCCGGATTCGGCCGCGGTGAACGATGTCCTGGTTGCCTGGGTCATGTGCCTGGATGTACGTCGTCGGGCCATCGTCAGTCACAATTGCAACCTTGCTATTGTGCGCCGAGAGAATAGCCCTACGAGCTAACGTGCGCCCCTTCCTGTTTTTTAGTGATGTTCTTACCATGGTCATTGATAGATTTGACGGGTTACAATAGAGAAAATGACGTTGAAAGTTCGGTTATCATTTTTGGATATCAAATAATTTGGGGACTGATATGGTATGATTAAATGGATAGAATTAGTTGGATATTGATATAAAATGATTATTGATATTATTTTTGATGTTGTTGATAAATTTTTGTTCTTGAATTTGGGAGAATAAAGTGTATGAAGATATCGTATACAAAGCGTATACCGGGCTGTTTTGGTGTATATCTTTGGAAGTTTATGCTTTGAGTTTAAAGAGGCTTATATGAGATGATCGTTGTTGTTGTTGGTTGCTGATTGTGTCATTAAATTGAATTGGAATTAAAGGGAAGCGAATATTACAGGAAAAATGCTGCCCGAATTTACGTAAGTTAATTACGAGCTTAGAGAAGTATATGAACCTCTTTCAAGTTATCTACGGTTTTCTTTACCTTGATTGTAGATTAGCTAGTTTTTGGAAGCATAAGTTAAGCTAATCACGTAAGCGACAAGGTATGTAAGGCAAACCTTTCTTCCTTTGGCATGATTCTTGTTGTTATTCATTCTCTATGTACTCCATATGATTCCATTCTTAGATGAGTAAGGTCTAAATGTTTCTTGTGATGGCTTATTGATAATGTACTCCTATTCTGTTCCGAATGGAACACCCATAAGGTGCCAAGTTGAGTTGTGTATATGGTTTTACTAACGATTTTGAGAAAATGAGTTTTATACTAAAGGAAACATAAACTTTGAATTTCAAAACCACTCCGAAGGGGGTGATAGATTTTTACTACTTCATTTTATTTACGACTTATGTTTACGTTCCATAGTGTCATCCCTTTGTATTGATATGATCTTTTATTCTTTGGGTAGGGCAATAAGATGAAATTGAGTATAATATAAGTAGTAAGAATGTCATAACAATTCTACCCTCAAACCTGGAAGCATATCTTCCTATGTCTAGTGAGATACAAATTTGATAACTTCTTATGAAAGACTAAGGCTGATAACTGGATTGTGATGAATTGATTAGTGACTTATCATATGAATTGAAATTAATATTTGTGGATTGAGTTTGTATTGATATGATGGTGATATTAAGCCGGAAGTGGCTACCCGAAGGGGCCATCATTATTAAGTCGGAAGCGGCTGCCCGAAGGGCCATATTATTATGCCATAAGCGGCCGTCCGAAGGGACTATTGTGATACTAGCCGGAAGTGACTGTCCGAAGGGACCATTCTGTTAACATGTTGGAAGCGGCATGTGTGTTGGATTGCATTATTTGCTTAAAGATTGTTTGAGACTTCGTGTGCACATTTATGTTTCTTCGCCGAAGGTCACGGGTATTGAGTTAGATTGTGATTTCTTCTCTCCTAAGTCAAATTATGATATTGATTTGTTACCACCTTACATACTTAGGACATTGTCTGTACTGACGTCCTTTTGCCTGGGGACGCTGCGTTCATGCCCGCAGCCCCAGATTGTTTGATAGGTTAAGTGCATAGCTAGAATGCTCGGACGTTAGCTTGGATTGGCAAGTTCCACCTCATTCTGGAGCTGTGCTGAGCCATGTATAGATATGTATGATTATGGCTATCTGAGGACCCTGTCCTGTCTCATAATGTTCAGTTTACTTCTTAGAGACTTCTGCAGACAGTGTCCTGTGGTGTGTTTGTCGAGATATCAACAAAGTGATGTCGGCTGAGTCATTTGTGAATTTTAAAAGAATATGTATTTTGGACGATTTCAATTGGTTTAAAGTAATTATTTGATTGAAATTTTTCATAATCGTTATAAAGATAATGATTTCTATTTCAAAAAGCTTTATGTTGTTAAAAGTTTTTGAAATGACAATTTTTGATAGAGCGAATGTCTAAGGGTTCGCTTGACTCTGATGAGAGTCGGGTGCCCATCATGCCCTACCATTTCTAGGGTGTGACAAAGTGGTATCAGAGCAGTTCGTCCTAGGGGTTGTCTGCAAAGGCGTGTCTAGTAATGTCTTGTTTATGGCGTGTTGCGCGTCACATTTATAAACAGGAGTCTACAGGGCATTTAGGATGGTTACTTTCCTTTCATATCTAAGATCGTGCGATAGAGCCAAGCTATAAGAAATGATATTCCTTATACTAACCCTTGATTTCAGAAGAAGAACGGTATCGATAGAAGAAAGTGATTGATGATATTGAAAGTTACAGAGGTAAGTCACTTCGTTGAGGCTACGTTATCAGAATATGTATTTACATGATAATGGATTGGTTGTCATAGAGGTAAGTCAGTGTAAATACAAAAGAGGAATTGATTAAATGTATCTCTTGATGATAAGTTCAGCTATAAGTATGTGAACTAAACAAATTGAATGAATCAGTACAAAGGCAAAGCAACGCATGACGAAAGATGTATGTCGAATTCGAGGGTTAGAATATTGGTATGATTCAAATGTAAATCAAGAATGAAAGGGAAAATAAATAGAAAGGTATAACAAGGCGGATCTGCCAAAGGATCTGCACATCTCGAGTGTCCGATACGAGGTAAGTTTCGACATCTTTGTACATTTACTTGAAATTGGGAGCCCTGTGTGGCTGAGATATGTCACGTATATATGTTAGCCCTGTGAGGCCTTGTTGGTATTTCCTGTGTGCAAGTTTTGGATTGTAAGAAATATAGAGGAGACTCTGCCAAAATTTTCCTAAAATTTAAAGGAGATAAGATATAAGCTTGTAATATTTCCTAACGGGAAAGGATGTTGTGTAAGAAGCAATGGTAGGACGGGATTAAGTTAGGAGTACCGTTGACAACTACAAGAGATGAGTTAAATGTTGTTGAATTGATAGTAACGGTAATTATAAGATCGACATTGATATGGTAAAGAGAAATACTAAGAGTAAATTTGAGAGATTGGTAGTACTAAAACATGACATAGAAGAGAAAGGGTAACTCCAATAGAGTGTGATACTGAAGTATTGATTGGATGGATAAGCACAAGTAAAATACGACAAGTCTATTAGCCAAATAAAGTAACAGCATGACAGGGGTACGAAATACGAAGGGTTATAGCGAATGTGAATACATTGGTAAGACTACTTGTGTCGTAAGTGTAATAGCGCTGATCAGAAAGAGTAACAGGTCTTATGCTTATTTCACGAGGTTTATTATATTTTATAAGCAGGCTTGCGAATGAGATCAAGAAGTGGCACTATATAGAGTTGACTATGATCAGGATATAATGAGAGCATAGCAAGAACTTTAATACAAAGTAAGTGAAGTATAGCGAGGAAACGACTAAAGATGTGACATGTTCTATATGAATAAAGAGTGAATGCAAGTGCGAAACCAATAAGGGAGCCATGGGGCAGTAGAGAAGAAAGCTTATAAGACCTTGTTAGGGGAAAGTCCAGCATAGAGGTTTCGCAACGATAGAAATGATAGCAAGCAAAAGGAAAAAGAAAGTCAACTAGAAAAAGAAATTAGAGAAAAGTGATATGGCAAAGTAGTAACAGTGTGTGATTTGTATAATGGAGATCACGAGTGATATCTTTAGGTGGATGTAAAAGACCAAGACTACGGAAAGATGAATAACGAAATAGAACGATTTTTATGAAAAGGATCAGCATAATTAGGATGAGAGGGAATGATCACAATGATAGATTAATAAGTTTTGGAAGCTTAAAAATGGATTGTATAGAAGTAATATATTAAAGGACAAAGCGAAGCATCAAGTTAAGAATAGCGTTCCTTGTGCGGGGAATAAAGGATTGATTATAAAACGGGAGGTAATAAGATAAATTGAGGAGGAAAGAATTTAAAGGAATAAGTATGGATATAAAAAGAAAAGGAAATATACAAAGTACGCGCGCTTGAGAAGTAGTCGTATTATGAGAAAAGGAAGATTCATCTCCTACGAATATCCTATACCAAGACAGAACGAGTAAAGTATATAGAGGAATAAGTTGGAAAGAAAAAAATGGCCATGAGTTTATGAGTTTACCGTACAACGATAAAGCGATAAAGCAAGTGTCACGACCCAATCCGATTAGCCGTGACGAGGGGTCTGACCTCTAGCGACCAAACACCCCTATACTCGTATCTGAAATATACTGAACATCAAAGGCCCATGAATGGCACAACTAATCTCATAAAAAGGGAACATCGTGTACAATCTCGACATACATGTATACACAATCACGCGGAAGAACAAATGCAAGCCGCCTAGGCCGCTATATATACCGCACACAAAAGAATAGTCTCCAACAAGGCTATATCGTCCGACTAATACATACAATCACATGCACTTACCGGAATAAAAGCCGTAGAAAGGACGGACAGCCCCGTCATACCCATACGCATGTACATCTCAAAAGAGGCATACCAAAACCGACCGTAGCTCCGGGACGAATTCGAACGTATTGACCATCGCTAAATCTAGAGGTCTTACCGAGCCGGGACCACCCGCGTCCGTCTCCCTATACCCGCGGCATGAACGCACCCCCCAGCAACCCGGGGGGTCAAAAGGGGTAATGTACCGAGCATGTAAAGATCCAAAAACATCAAAATATATATATATACACAGGG